>NC_090649.1:185179588-185309588 GCF_040937935.1 Hyperolius riggenbachi | reverse complement strand
CAAATAAGAAATAAAAAAGTGCTAAAATAATTTGGCCTGGAGAACTTGCAAGCCTCTAAATAAATTGGCTGCTAAAGGGTTACATAGCTCTTCCTCTCATTATTTCTACCAACTTAGTATATACTGAATCCATACACATACATGCTCTCTTTCCAGCTCATTTAATTTCCTGGGCCTTACTGAAAATATTGTGTGTCTTCTCTGACACCATTTTGCTTGCTGCACTCTCATAAGGAGGCTGGCACTGCACCCACACTTTCAGGCTTGGCAATAAACAAGATGGTGCACCTGCCATTAGCCTGCCAGGAAATTGTTATTTCAACTCATTCACACCTCCATATTCCTACTCCCATGCTTGCTTTAAGATTTTACCATAATTTACTGGGTCTCTGGTCCAACTACAGCTTTAACCAGCTGCTTCTCTGCATGTCTGTCTCTTTTCCTATCATATCAACAAACATCCCTATAAATATTTTGGGGTATTTTAACGTACACATTGATACTAATAACTTTGTGACCATTAAAATTTTCTTTCTCAGCCTCTCACAGTAGTCGTCAACAAAGACATATAGGAAGAAGTGTATCCAGCTGCCCTCATCTTTTTTTTTTCTCAGTAGATTTTTTACTACATTTTTCAATATAAACAAATAAATAAACACTGCTTAGGTCAATTTTTACTCATTTATGTTCCGTACCTAAGTTTACTTTATGCCCACATATTTTTTTTTATTTACTGTATATTCAGATACATCTACATTCAGATACATATTTTACGACAGCTTTCTCAAATTCCGTCTCCAGCTTAAAAATCCACATACATTTGTTAAAATTTCCTTTTCCGGAAGTTCGGTTCACCCCCATAGTGCATCATGAGGGTCAACTTTGACCCTCTACATCACAGTCAGCTGGCACATTGTAGCCAATCAGGCTACACTCCCTCCTGGAGCCCCATCCCCCTTATATAAGGCAGGCAGCATTAGGCATATGACTTGTGTGCCTGCATTAATTAGAGAAGGGAAAGCTGCTGCAGACTCTCATAGGGAAAGCTTAGTTAGGCTCTTGTAGGCTTCTTAGCTTGCTCCTCACTGATTCTTATCTCTAAAAAAGCACCCCTCAACAGCTCTTTTGAGAGATAATCTTGTTCTTGTGATCTATTTTTTTTTTGCGTGTGTCCCACTGGCACTTGTGTTGCATAGACAGCCTTGGTAATTCCTACTGTGTGTGCCACTGCCAGGCCCAGCACATTCAGTGACTACCTGTGTGTGTAACAGGTGCACATTGTAATACCCATCACTGCATATACCTACTACCTGTTGTTCACAGTGCACCCACCTACCTACGTGAGTGCACGCAGTGTCATTGTGGCTGTCCGGTACCTGTCTGTGTGTGACAGGTGCACATTGTAATACCCATCACTGCATATACCTACCTGTTGTTCACTTCAGTCAGTGCACCCACCTACCTACGTGAGCGCACGCAGTGTCACTGTGCCTGTCCGGTACTTGTGTGCGTGTGAGACAGGTGCACATTCTAATACCCATCACTGCATATACCTACTACCTGTTGTTCACTTTAGTGCACCCACCTACCTATGTGAGCGCACGCAGTGTCACTGTGCCTGTCCGGTACCTGTCTGTGTGTGACAGGTGCACATTCTAATACCCTTCACTGCATATACTTACTACCTGTAGTTCACTTCAGTGCACCCACCTACCTACGTGAGCGCACGTAGTGTCACTGTGCCTGCTCTGTACGTGTGTGTGTGTGTGTGTGTGTGTGTGTGTGTGTGTGTGTGTGTGTGTGTGTGTGTGTGTGTGTGTGTGTGTGTGTGTGTGTGTGTGTGTGTGTGTGTGTGTGTGTGTGTGACAGGTGTACATTTGTAATACCCATCACTGCATATACCTACCTGTTGTGTTCAGTGCACCCACCTACCTACGTGAGTGCACGCAGTGTGATATACCACTCTGTGCATACCTGTTAACTGCACCTGTGTGACTGCACATTGTATTACTCAAGTCAGTGCATACCTTTCACTTCATCCCTCCCGATATGGACAAAACGGACAAAACAAGTAGAGGCAGAGGTAGAGGCAGACCCAGAGGAAGGCCACCCGGCAGGTCTGTGCGAGGTCGTGATGATGTGATTTTGTACGGCCCTGGACCAAAGTACAGTGCACAGAAGAAGGCACGTTCCATCAACTCCCAAGATTGTCAAGACGTGGCTGACTATTCAACACAGAACACCTCATCTTCCACAGCCACCAGCACTACTCCAAGTACCACATCCACTACATTTAACAGTTCGCAGGAGTTAGGTTTGGTGGGGAAATCACTGATGCACAGCCATTCATGTTACAACCAGATGAAGGCGCTAAGCAAGTTACACCACCTCATATGTCTGAGTTCGGCAACACTATGGACGTAACGTGTGCGGAGGAGGATGATGAAGTACCTGCTGTTGGTGCAGTTTTGGAGGTGTCTGAGGCAAACGAAGCTGGGCAGGATGATTATGATGATGACAATGATACGGATCCCACGTATGTTCCCAATAGAGAAGATGAACAGGGGGACAGTTCAGAGGGGGAGTCAGAGAGGAGTAGGAGGAGACAAGTTCCTGAAAGAAGCAGGGGGAGCTCATCGTCAGAAAAAGCTGGTGGCAGTGTCCGGCGCCATGTATCGCCACCTATGTACAGCCAGCCACCATAGTGCCATCCCCCCAGGGGGGCTCAGCGGATTAGAAATTTTTTAATGAGTCTGCCTCAGATCGGAGCAATGCCATCTGTTCTCTCTGCCTCCAAAAATTGAGCTGTGGAAAGGCCACACCCACGTAGGGACAAGTGCCTTACGAAGGCACATGGAGAAAAGGCACAAACTGCAATGGGAAGAGCACCTGAGCAAAAGCAGCACACAAAAGAAAAGCCACCCTCCTTCTACTCTTCCTCCTTCAGGTGCATCATCTTCAGTCGGTTTCTCCCTTGCACCTTCACAGCCACCCTCCTCCACTCCGCCTCTGACCTTGAGCGGTTCCTGCTCATCTGCCCACAGCAGCCAGATGTCTGTGAAGGAAATCTTTGAGCGGAAGAAGCCAATTTCTGCCAGTCACCCCCTTGCCCAGCATCTGACAGCTGGCTTGGCGGAACTGTTAGCTCGCCAGCTGTTACCATACCAGCTGGTGGACAATATGTGGCCATTGGGACACCGGAGTGGAAGGTGCCAGGCCACAATTATTTCTCTAAAAAGGTGATACCCAAACTGTACCGTGAAGTTGAGAGGCAAGTGGTATCTCTGGCACACAGCGTTGGGTCAAGGGTCCACCTGACCATGGATGTCTGGTCCGCCAAGCACGGTCAGGGCAGGTACATTACTTACACAGCCCATTGGGTCAACCTGGTGGGCCCTGAAAAGCAGGGAGTACTTGGCTGTGCAGCAAACCAACATGTGACACCTCCACGGCTTGCAGGCAGGCCTCTTGCCACCTCCTCTCCTCCTGCTACATCCTCTTCACTGTCGTCACCCTCCTCCTCCTTGGCTGAGTGGCAGTTCAACTCTACTGGTGCTGCAATCTCCTCTCCAGATACACAGCCCCAGCTCCCCAGGGCCTATGCTGCATGCCAGGTACGATGGTGTAACGCCATCTTAGACATGTCTTGCCTCAAAGCGGTGAGTCACATTGGACCAGCTCTCCTGGCTGCTCTTAACAAACAGGTGGATCAGTGGCTGACCCTGCACCAGCTGGAGATCGGCAATGTGGTGTGTGACAACGGCAGCAGTCTCATTTCCGCTTTGAATTTGGGAAAGCTGACACATGTACCCTGCATGGCACATGTGCTGAACCTAGTCATTCAAAGTACCCATCCTTAGAGGACGTCCTGAAGCAGGCCTGGAAGTTGTGTGGGCATTTCAGGCGGTCTTACACGGCCATGGCACGCTTTGCCGTGATTCAGCAGAGAAACAAAATTGCCGGTGAGACGCCTCATTTACGATAGTCTGACTCGCTGGAATTCGACCCTCCTTATGTTCTCTCGCCTGCTAGAACAGGAGAAAGCCATCACCCAGTACCTCTACAATTTCAGTAGAAGGACACAATCTGGGGAGAAGGGGATATTCTGGCCCAAAAACTGGACACTCGAAATGCATGCAGGCTCATGCGGCCGTTTGAGGAGGTGACCAACCTGGTGAGTCGCAGTGAAGGCACCATCAGCGACTTGATACCGTACTGTAACGATTGGGGAATTATTTCCGTGGTCAGCGCACAGGACGCGCGCTGACACTGCGGAAATCCTCCACAAGCGTGTAATTTGATAGAACCCAGCTTGGGTGCGATGCACCTGTAGAGGGCAATTCCCACCGGCAGATGGAGCTGTGGAGTGCAGATGAGCAAAGCCTCTGCACGGCCACAGATGCCAGATGGGAATTGTGCGAGTTGAAGCAATGCAGGGCAAGATAGCCGTTAAAGAGAGAGAACACAGAGACAGAATGTATGTGTGTCCACTAATCTAGTCGCCCCCCAGCAACGGTGAACACACAACAACAGAACCGAAGTGGGAACGCAATCGCAAGAGTGGCGATTGCCAAAAGTGACGCAAGACCGAACTAGACAGAGCACAAGTGTAGAGAAAGAGCACAGAGACAGAGTGTATGTGTGTCCACCAATCTAGTCGCCACCCAGCAACGGTGAACACACAACAACAGAACCGAAGTGGGAACGCAATCGCAAGAGTGGCGATTGCCAAGACCGAACTAGACAGAGCACAAGTGTAGAGAAAGAGCACAGAGACAGAATGAATGTGTGTCCACCAATCTAGTCGCCACCCAGCAACGGTGAACACACATCCGCAGAGACAAAGTACGAACTCAATCGCAAGACTGGCGATTGCCAACAGACACAAGACCGAGCAGGACAGAATACGAGAGTAGCAAAAGGCACAGCAAGCAAGAACAATCAGAACATCAAGGAAAATAACAAATGCTAGCTGAACGCGAACACCGCACTAATTTGCAACAGCGAGCGCCTTTATGACACGATCACCGCGCGTTAGGCGCCCAGTGATAAGCGTGCCACCCTAACTAACCAATGAAACACAAACATGAAATAGAGAACGCGAACGCTTGCTAAACGGTTACCTCTCCGAGCCTACAGCAAGCATTCGTACCCAGGGCCGGATTTCTGCAAAGGCCGCAAAGGTCACGGCCTAGGGCGGAAAAAAATCAGAAGGATAAAAGGGCGGCAGGACCTGAGAGAGATAAGAGGCTGCATGTCAAAATAAATCATTTCTCCTGCTCTGAAAGCGCCCCGGCTTTGCTGCACACAGTCAGAATTCCAGAGCTCCGTGTATTTTCCTTACTTCGTGGTATGCGATGAGACAGTGCTATCTCCTGAACATACAAGCTTCAGTTTATTGCCAGGGGTGAGAGAAACATGGATCACAATGTAGACAATTTCTGATCCAGTAAAAGTAAACATTTTAACAGAATTATTTCCACTTTACAACTCAAGCTGGGCTAAACAATGTATTGCTGGTCAGACTCTGTTAATGACTTGAGCCATTCCTTCTCCTCTCTCCCCCTGGATTGTAAATCTTAAACAGATAGATAAGGGTTTTTTTTTCCTTAGAGAGATTTATGACAGCCCCTTCTAAGCTAAATCTTAACCCCTTGCTGGCTCATTTTAAAGGCAGCAGTAGTCTGCAGTAGTATGAGATAGACAACTTATCTATAATTATAATTGCAAATGTACTGTTGTATACTTTTGTATTGTTACATTCTGTTTTGTATACCAAAAGTAATAACATATACTAAAAATTAAAAAAATATATGTTTGTACCGTGTTAGCAAACTTTAAAAAAAACACCTGTGAAAGAATCAGTACAATAAATACTATAAAATAAATGCAACAGATCTGTGATTACAGAAGAACAGAGAGGGAGATGAATGCCGCTCTGCTACTTCATGCCCGGTACACACCATGCAATTTGCCATCAGATAGGCCTAGTGCACACCGGAGCGTTTCCGCTGCTGTTTGCGATCTGCTTGCGGGTGCAGATCCGCTAGGGTAATGTATTTCAATGGGGTGGTGCACACCAGAGCGGGAGGCGTTTTGCAGAAACGCATACTCCCGGGCTGCTGCAGATTTTGGATTGCGGATGCGTTTCTGCCTCAATGTTAAGTATAGGAAAACCGCAAACCGCTCTGAAAAACGGCACTTCAGAGCGGTTTGCCAGGCGTTTTTTGTTACAGTAGCTGTTCAGTAACAGCTTTACTGTAACAATACATGAAATCTACTATACCAAAACCGCAACACAAAACCGCAAAACGCTAGCTGAAACGCTGCAGAAAAATAAGAAAAAGCGTTTCAAAATCTGCTAGCATTTTGCGGATCTGCTAGCGGTTTTTGGTGTGCACTAGGCCATAGATGGGTTCAAATTGATTATTTCTTACAGGTCTAATCTGATTTCTGATCATTTTTCTAATCGACTTTGTATAAGTGATCGGAAAATCGATTCAACCCATCTATCTGGTGCGTACCAGGCATTAGGGACTCACTGCTCTAACAGGAAAAACAATTATTCATCATTTTTCAGAGAGAAAACATTCATAGGTATCCTGCAAACAAGTGATCGTTAAGGCTCATACACACATCAGACTATAGTCTTTGGAAAAAGAAAGATCACAGTCCAATCTTACCACCCTTCATGTACTATGAGAGCCATACCTTCACAGTCTTTTCTATGGAGCTGAACTCCCCATCAGACAGAAATCTTTGCAAGATGCTGCACACACAGATGCTGTACAGACACAAAAGATCAGTATCTGCCAAAGATCTGTTCCTGCCAAAGATCTGTTCCTGCAAATTGCAATGATAGTCTATGAGATCTGCAGATCATCATACACACCTTGTTTAACAGACATTCATCTGCAGATCAGACAATCATCTGCAGATCTGAAAATCCATCCTGGTGGATCGGATCTGCAGATGAATGTCTGTTAAACAAGGTGTGTATGATGATCTGCAGATATCATAGACTATGAATGCATTTTGCAGGAACAGATCTTTTGCAGATACTGATCTTTTGAATGTGTAGTGTACAGCATCTTTGTGTGCAGCATCTTGCAAAGATTTCTGTCTGATGGGGAGTTCAGCTCCATAGAATAGACTGTGTAGAGTATGGCTCTCATACTACATGGAAGGGGGTAAGATTTCTGTCTGATGAAGAGTGCAGCTCCATAGAATAGACTGTGTAGGTGTGGCTCTCATACTACATGGAAGGGGGTAAGATTTCTGTCTGATGGGGAGTACAGCTCCATAAAATAGACTGTGTAGGTATGGCTCTCATACTACATGGAAGGGGGTAAAATTGGTCTGTCATCTTTCATTTTCCTAAAGGCTCATACACACATCAGACCACAGTCTTTGGAAAATGAAAGATCACAGACCAATTTTACCCCCTTCCATGGAGTATGAGAGCCATACCTACACAGTCTATTCTATGGAGCTGAACTCCCCATCAGATAAAAATCTTTGCAAGATGCTGAACACGTTCAAAAGATCAGTATCTGCAAAAGATCTGTTCCTGCAAAAGATCAGTTCCTGCAAAATGCATTCATAGTCTATGATATCTGCAGATCCTCATACACACCTTGTTTAACAGACAATTATCTGCAGATCAGACAATCATCTGCAGATCTGAAGATCCATCTTGGTGGATCTGATCTGCAGATGAATGTTTGTTAAACAAGGTATGTATGAGGATCTGCAGATATCATAGACTATGAATGCATTTTGCAGGAACAGATCTTTGGCAGGAACAGATCTTTTGCAGATACTGATCTGTTGCATGTGTACAGCATCTTTGTGTGCAGCATCTTGCAAAGATTTCTATCTGATGGGGAGTTCAGCTCAATAGAATAGACTTTGTAGGTATGGCCCTCATACTACATGGAAGGGGGTAAAATTGGCCTGTGATCCTTCATTTTTCAAAGACTATGGTCTGATGTATGTATGCACCCTGAGTGTGTGTGTGTGTGTGTGGGGGGGGGGGGCGGTTGGTGGTACCGGGCCTAGGGCACTGGGAAGTCCAAATCCGGCCCTGTTCGTACCAGACAAGACAGACAGATGAGGCTACCAGTGGCAACTGCTGCTCTGGTTAGCACCCCTAAAGCAGAACGCAGAAGGAAGCACTGCCACTACCACTAGGGCGAATGCAATCCAGACAGATGGAGCAGCCAGTAGCAACCGCAGCTCTGGCCTACACTCCCAGACAGACAGAACGATTTCCTGTCGACCGCCGCTGGCGACAAGACAATCGAGACAGAGAGACAGAACAAGGCAATACAGATAATACAACCTGACTGCACTAGAAGGGATGCCTAGTGCAGTCCCCAGGAATTACTCTAAGATGATCTTAGCAAACGACAGCAAGGCTGACACTCCAGGAGAGTTTGCAGGAACAAACCATCCTGACCAGCAAGGGATTATGGGAGAAAATGGTATTTATACTGCAAGCCATCAACAGAGGCAGCTAGGCAATTTGCATGACAAGTGTATGCAAATTCCTCAGCAGAGCAACTCTGAAACTTGCAAAGCGAAGACAGGTCTCTTTTCCAGAGAACTGTAGCATTCAGACCTAAAGAATGGTCACACAGCTGTCTGCCTGTGCAGACAGCAGAGCAGATCATTACACGTACGCTTACTTCCTGGAGTGTGCCATGTGTAGAGTGGTGGATCAAGCTGTGGAGGAGCGTGAAGAGGAACGGTTACGAGAGGAAGCATTGTGGGATCAATTCCCATCAGAACCAGATGTTTCCTCAACACCTGCGGCAGCACAGAGGGGGAGGAGGAGGAAGAGTCGTGTGTGGAAGAGGAGTCAGACTCAGATGATGAGGAAGGTGTTTCTTTGGAGGAGGAGGAGGAGGAGGGGCAGAAGAATAACCGCAGCAAGCGTCTCAGTGGGCTTGTGCTGCTCAAAGTTCCCGTGGTATTGTTCGTGGCTGGGGGAGGAGGAGGACTTACCTGACGTCACTGAGAAAGAGCAAGAGGAGATGGATAGTACGTCTGGATCCAATTTTGTGCAGATGGCGTCTTTCATGCTGTCCAGCCTGTTGAGGGACCCCGTATAAAAAAACTCAAGGGGAATGAGCTGTACTGGGTGGCCACGCTACTATACCCTCGGTATAGGCACAAAGTGGCGGACATGTTATTACCAACTCACCTGAAGGCAGAAAGGATGCTGCACTTGCAGAGCAAGCTGGCAACTATGCGTTTAAAGGTGATGTCACAGTCCAACGCAATAAAGGTACCGCTGCCAGTAATCCTTCTCCCATGTCCATGCAGGCGAGGACAGAACGCTCCAGTGATCTCATGGTGATGTCAGACATGCGGACATTCTTTAGTCCAACGCCTCGCCTTAGTGCTTCCGAAACCACCCTTCCGGAGCCGGCTATCTGGCCTTAAGTGTGGATGTAGACACTGTGAGCAGCGATGAACCCTTGGACTACTGGATGCGCAGGCTTGACCTGTGGCCAGAGCTGTCCCAATTTGCCATCCAAGTTCTGTCTTGCCCTGCCTCAAGTGTCCTGTCAGAAAGAACCTTCAGCGCAGCTGGAGGCATTGCCACTGAGAAGAGAAGTCGCCTAAGTCACAAAAGTGTTCAGTACCTCACCTTTATCAAAATGAATGAGGCATGGATCCTGGAGGGCTACTGCCCGCCCCAAGACTAAGTCAGTCCCCACACACAGCATCTCTGCCTGCACGCTGTGTGCCTGCCTGCCCCAAGACTAAGTCGCTCCCCACACAGCACCTCTGCCCGCAGGCCGCTTGACTGCCTTCTCCGCCACTACCAACAGGGTCCAGGACACCAGGTGGATTCCTGAATTTTTAAGGCCGCTATAATAATTTTTCTGGTGCGTGTACATGCCTGCCTAATTTTTTTGGCTGCACCGCAGCTGCAACAACAAAACAAAAGGCATGTACGTGTGCCAATTCCCTTTCATGATCATTACCTTGCCGTGGTGAAGGGGCTTGCATATCACAATGAAGCAATGACCGACGGCTATATGAGTGTCTCGGGGGGGGGGGGGGGACACTCAAGATAAGAAGGTTGTTGCTTTATTGTGGACAGACCAAATTTGATCAGCTGGACAGTCACTGTTGTTCGATCATTGAGCTACCACAGCCCGGCGACCATATGGGCTTGAAAACCGCCACGGTCTGCACTCTGGCCATGGTGTGCACCAGTCCAGCACAGCCGTCACAACACAAACAGCTGTTTGCGGTGCGTTACACAGTGAGTTTGTTGTGTCAGTGTGAAGCAGTACTCTAATTACACTCCCTGATTGATGTATACACATGCAAGATGTTTTAAAGCACTGGGCTTGAAAACCGCCACGGCCCGCACTGTGGCCATGGTGCACACCAGTCCAGCATGGTTGTCACTACACAAACAGCTGTTTGCGGTGCGTTACACAGTGAGTTTGGTGTGTCAGTGTGAAGCAGTACTCTAATTACACTCCCTGATTGATGTATACACATGCAAGATGTTTTAAAGCACTTTAGGCCTGCAATTTAGTGTTCAATGTGATTTCTGCCCTTAAAACGCTGCTTTGCGTCAAATGCAGATTTTTCCCCGGGACTTTTGGCATCTATCCCACTCCGCCGTGCCCCCCTCCAGGTGTTAGACCCCTTGAAACATCTTTTCCATCACTTTTATGGCCATCATAAGTGTTTCTAAGTTCGCCTCCCTATTGAAGTCTATTGCGGTTCGCAAAACTTTGCGCGAACCAAACTTTTGCGGAAGTTCGCGAACCGAAAATTTGAGGTTCGGGCCAGCTCTACTGGTGTATACATTTCACTGGCAACCTCTTTGTTTATATGCGCGTGATCACGCGCAAATGTTCGTTTACCACAAAATTGTTTGTAAAATTACAAACCATTTCACTGCACTACCTTGCCTCCCTATATAGGTGAATTTCGAAAAATTAGAATACTGTATAGTGCAAAACTTTATTTCAGTAATTCAACCTAAAAGGTGAATCTAATATATGAGATGGACTCATTACATGCAAAGCAAGATATTTCAAGCCTTTGTTTGTTATCATTTTGATGATTATGGCTTACAGCTTATGAAAACATAAAAATCTCAGAAAATGATTAGATTGCATTAAATCAATAAAACAAAAATTTTAAATTGAAAAATACAATCATGTTTACTTAGTTTGGGCCCCTTTTGCATCAATTACTGTCTCATTGCTGAGTGGCATGGGTGCTATCAGCCTGTCACACTGCTAAGGTGTTATAGAAGACCAGGATGGTTCAATAGCGATCTTCAGCTCTTCCGCATTGTTCGGTCTCATGTCTCTCATCTTTCTCTTGGCAATGTCCCATAGATTCTCTATGGGGCTCAGGTCAGGTAAGTTTGCTGATCAATCAAATACAGTAATCCCATGGTACTTTTAGCTGGAAAATGAAGTCAGCATCTCCATAAAGCTCGAATGCAGAAGAAAGCATGAAGCGCTCCAAAATCTCCTGGTAGATGGCTACAATGACTCTGGACTTAATGAAGCACAATGGGCCAACGCTAGCAGATGACATGGCTCCCCAAAACACAGATTGTGGAAACTTCACACAAGACTTCAAGCATCTTGAATTGTGTGCCTTTCCATTCTTCGTCCAGACTCTAGGTCCTTAGTTTCCAAATGAGATGCAAAATTTGCTTTCATCATAAAAGAGGACTTTGAACCACTGAGTAACAGACCAGTTCTTTTTTTCTCTTTAGCTAAGGTAAGATGCTTCTGAAGTTGTTTCCGGCTGTGTGTGGTAACTCTTGATTCTCTAACTCCAGCCTCAGTCCACTCCCTGTGAAAGTCCACAACACTTTTGAATGGCCTTTTTACTGACAATCCTCTCCAGGCTGTGGTCATCAGTGCGGCTTCTGATTTTTTTCCTCCACAGTCATTTTTGCTTTGAAAATGCTATTTTTGACTTTACGAAAATACATAGTATTTTCTCAATGTCAATATTTACAAAAAAATCACCAAAATTGCCAGCATTTTTGCAATTTATGAGTTAAGAGCAAATTACCTTTTTAAGCTAAAAATAGCAACAACAACAAAAAAAGTGAAAAATCACACCTTTTAAAGAAAAATGCAAAAAAAAAAACACCCATAAATGTATTACAAAACGATTTGCAAAGGTATTTTTGCTCAAAAGTCGAATTTTACATTATTTTTGTGAAATTTAATGCTAAAAGAATATCAGCATTTTCGCTCATCACTGGCGGTCATCCCTGCTGCTTGTACAGCTTTTTCTTTCACACTTTTCCCTTCCACATAACTTTCTATTAATGTGCTTTGATACAGCACTTTGGGAGCATCCAACTTCTTTTGCAATTATCTTTTGAGGCTTTCCCTCCTTGTCAATGATAGTCAATGAGAGTGTCAATGATGGTTTTCTGCACAACTGTCATGTCAGCAGTCTTTCCCATGATTGTGATTACTACTGAACAGTACTGAGGCCCAGTGCACACCGAGCGGATCCGCCGGCCGCATCCACCTCAAAATATGCGTGGCTAATGTATCTCAATGGGCTGGTGCACACCGGCGGTTTGAGTTTTTTAGCAAACCGCAAACGTGCCTCTTGCTGCACGTTTGCGGTTTGCTAAAAACCTCAAACCGCCCGAGTGCACCAGCCCATTAAGATACATTAGCCACGCGGATGCTCAGGCGGATGCGGCTGGCGGATCGCATCCAAATCCGTTCGGTGTGCACTGGCCCAAATCTCTGTCATCCGCACCCAAAACCGCTAGCGTTTTGTGGATCTGCTAGCGGTTTTGGTGTGCACTGGGCCTTAGAGACCATTTGAAGGCTCAGGAACCCTTAGCAGGTGTTTTGGATAAATTAGCTAGATTAGAGTATGACACTTTGAGCCTAGAATATTGAATATTTTCACAATATTGTAATGGTTTGAGGTTTTGATTTTGGGGTTTTCATAAGCTGTGAGCCAGAATCATGAAAATTATAACAAATAAGGGCTTGAAATATCTTGCTTTGCATGTAATGAGTCTATTTCATATATTAGTTTACATTTTAAGTTGAATTACAGAAATAAATGAACTTTTTACAGAAATAAATGAAAATTATTAAACTATATTGCACGATATTCAAATTTTTTGAGCTTCACCTGTATAGCAAGCTGAAGGTGGGCAGATAAGTACTCACGCAATAGGCTTGTTACTTGCTCATCATTCAGTGATCCGCTTTGGCGAATTGCTAAATAACATTGTGGGACAGCTGTACACATGCCAGATTCTCAGCCAAGACAGACCCAAATGACCAACTGATCATCTAGACTTCTAGAGTGTGTATGAGGTTAAAGAGAAACTCCAGTGAAAATAATGTAATAAAAAAGTGCTTCGTTTTTACAATAATTATCCTACCTAATAAAAGCTAAGTGTCGCTGCGTCCAGCAGTTTTGTCCCTGTGTCCCAGGATTTTTGGTACAGCGCATGTGCGCAGTAACGGACAGCTGGGACCAGGGAGCTGGACGGGCGAGCGAGGTGGCGGCGGCCGTAGACCTAGAGCCCATTTTTAAATGGGCTGGGTCTACTAGTGTATAAATTATTTAGTCAGTGTTTGCCCATTGTAAGATCTTTTAAATCCCTGATTTACATTCTGTCATTTATTACATGGCGACATTTTTACTGCTGGCAGGTGATGTAGCTGCTGCATGCTTTTTTGGCAGTTGGAAACAGCTGTGAACAGCTATTTCCCACAATGCAGCAAGGATCACAGACAGGAAACTGACAAGAGTACGTACTCAGAATTTATTGTGGGAGGGGTTTCCCCACAATATCAGCCATGCAGCGCCCCCTGATGGTCTGTTTGTGAAAAGGAATAGATTTCTCATATAAAAGGGGGTATCAGCTACTGATTGGGATAAAGTTCAATTATTAGTCGGAGTTTCTCTTTAACATAGGTACAGGGGTGTAGCAATAGAGGTTGCAGAGGTTGCGACTGCGTCAGGGCCTTTGGGCCAGA
This sequence comes from Hyperolius riggenbachi, assembly GCF_040937935.1. Taxonomy (NCBI): domain Eukaryota; kingdom Metazoa; phylum Chordata; class Amphibia; order Anura; family Hyperoliidae; genus Hyperolius; species Hyperolius riggenbachi. The sequence continues at coordinate 185,295,558 of NC_090649.1, read as the reverse complement.
GGGGCCAGAGGTAGTATTGCAGTATTAGCTCTCTATTGGTCCTGTGATCATAGTAGTCACTTCTTTAGATACTTTGAATAGTGATAATCATTAACAAACTGCTCCCCATCCCCTTATTGCACCTCTAACACTGTAGTTGTCATTGGCAGGTTTTGGTTTGCCGCATCAATTGTATGTATAGAGTGCTTGGGGGCCCCAATGTAAAACTTGCATCGGGGCCCACAGCTCCTTAGCTACTGCATAGGTAGTTTCACAGTTGTACCAAAAATTTTATTAGTGACCTAAAACTGGTACAGAATATTAAATATTCCTTGATTTTACATCCAGTGTACATTACTTATATTTGTGTATATACACTGCTACTCAGTAAGTAATAGTAGGTGGCAAGGCAAAGACCACTCTTGTATAGTGAGGCAATGGGGAATCCATTGGCAATGTAATTGTAACATATCATTCACATCATAGATTTGTACCCAGAAGAAAGTATGGCTTCTACTTTGTGTGGTACAGATTTTACTTGTAAAATAACATCTTACCAGCCCACTGGATGGCATTATCAACCAGCAGTGTAAAGCTCGAACATGTACGGTATTATTGCCAATCAATACAATATCACTGCGATATTGATTCAAAACAACCACATACCTTGTCAAATTGATGATCTACTGAAGGAGGATTGACAATAGAATATTTTACAGTTTAAGAAAATTAAGCAGTATATCTTTTTCATAAACTCAACATACAGCATTGCTTTTTCAAATAATAGGGTAAAAAACTGCAACCGGTTAGCTGCAATGTGATTTATGCAAAAAGTGCTGCAATGTTTATCCTTACTTATTACAAATACATATATTTTAAATATTCATTGATGTGCTTCTTTACATTTGCTGCATTTGATATTTTGACACCAAGGAAAAAAAAGAGAAAAACATTGTAGCAAAGAGGGCAGTTTTGACAACTGCACTTTGTTGCCACATAACCCCCTACATGCCATAATATATATTATTATCCCACTCACCTGCTATTTAACGTTTTTTCCCTAAGCTGACAGTAAGTCTCACAGTATCCATTAAGATAAAAAGAAATGGTTCAGATTCTTCGCATTTATGTCTCTAGACCTAACTTTGCTATATTTGTGCTTATGGTACGTGTTATTATTTCTGTTATTTTTCAGATGGAACATAAACATTTAATGCTTATCACTTATTCATATAAACATATGTTTTAACATGTTAAATACAGTCATGGTTACAAGTTACAGCTTACAAGTATATGATTTGATTTTCTAAAATAACTGATTTCACATTACTCCTGTGTTTTCACTGCATTGACGACCGCAGCCAAATGGAGGCCAATGCGCCTGGTGTGATCGTTTTTTTCATCAGAGTATCACTTTCTAGAGGCAACCCTAACCAACCTTCCTCACTGACATCATTACCTGCTAAGTGTAGAACATCAGAGATACCTACTAATCACTCCATAAATGTCTGATTACTTTACAAATGACTACCATTCCTTCCTGTAATTTATACAAATTAGCTTGTATGCCAGGATTGCAGAAATGGATCTCTGTTTTCAAAGCTCTAAATGAAATAATTCTTTTTAATCAAACATCAAAAGCACATATATACTGCATTAGTCAAAGGGGATCATACCCTAGATTGAAGTTCTTTCAGAAATTGTGCACCTATTTCTTAGACAAGGATATTTATTTTTTCGTGTTACGTTGGAAACATTGATCTAATCAACCAAATAAGCCTTTTCAGAAGTGAGAATTTACAGGGAATATATACTGTAAGCAGTTGCTCTTCAATAGATGAAGCCTTGGCAAGAATACAAGGATTTAGTTCCTTCATGACCGGTTTGGGCATTGCATTTTTTGCCCATCCCTCAGGTTCACTAGCAGTAATTTTATTATTTTTAAATCTTGGCAATCACGTAAAAAATGATACAAAAACCTATCTACTACAAGATTAAGAAGCATATTATATTAAAATCACTGGTACAATACTAGTTTATGCTTCCTGCCATTATTTTGTTACTGAACCCAAAATATTATTCCCCCAAAGAATCCTAGTTAGACTTTAGGTGTACACACACACACACACACACACACACAAACACACACACACACACACACACACACCGACAATCACTGTTGCCCACAGGGAGCGGGACACATTGTCTTAGGTCAAAGTTCAGGGCACAGTTATGTACAGACTTACTAGCTTGCAATCCAAATTGATGCTATGGAAGGAGAGGCCAACCGCGTGGTGCACAATGGAAAATAATTACCTTGATCCCTTTTCTCCTGGCAGACTCAAAGCACCAGAGCTGCAGCCACTAGGAAGCGCTCTATAGGGGGTAGCAGTGTTAGGGAGTCTTGCTCAAGGTCTCCTCACTGGCTTACTGAACAGGAAGAGACAAGATTCGAACCCTGGTCTCCTGTATCAGAGGCAGAGCCCTTAACCAGTACACTATCCAGCCACTGCTGGTGATAAAGTGAAGCAATACCTCAATACCTTATTTTCAGGCTTTACCCAGGTATTATGTGATGGGTTTTGGGCCCTAGTCTTTAGCCAAAAGCACAAGACTATCATACACTCCCCATAAGACTGACATTCCAGGAAGGACTTCTACTAGCTTGGTTGCTGTTCCCGTACATAAACATTTTTCCATCCAGATCTAAGCAGAGTTCAATCTAATATGCTTCTACTAGCAGCACTACTAAGCTGTGGAGCCTTGCCCCTGTGCTGCTACTGTTACCTTACCTTTGCTCACTAGCCCAGTCTACTAAAGAGCAGCCTTTCCTGACCAACATACAATTAAACAACCAAATATCGAATGTAAGGGATCCTTTTTTAATCTTCTACCAGCCAATTTTTTTTATGCGGTGTGATGCCAATGAGTGGATGCATTACCCATACCATATAGAGGGGCAGCACGGTGGCGTAGTGGTTAGCTCTCTCGCCTTGCAGCGCTGGGTCCCTGGTTCGAATCCCAGCCAGGGCACTATCTGCAAAGAGTTTGTATGGTCTCTCCGTGTTTGCGTGGGTTTCCCCCGGGCAATCCGATTTCCTCCCACATTCCAAAAACATACGGATAAGTTAATTGGCTCCCCCTAAAAAATTGGCCCTAGACTACAGTACTTACACTACATAATATAGACATATGACAATGGAAGGGATTAGATTGTGAGCTCCTTTGAGGGACAGTTAGTAACAAGACAATATATATATACTGTACAGCGCTGCGTGTTATGTCGGCGCTATATAAATACTAAATAATAATAATAATACCAACATATGATGCAATGTGAATGCGAAGTTAATTTGGAGCAAAGAGGACACTGGTCCGCTCTGCTCTGCATTGACCAAACCGACCTCAATGGAAAACAAATATACATTTCTCCAGTCCCTGCGTATATTCATTATTTCATTTAGTTTTAGTGTTACATGTGTTTGTGGGATCTGTGGGGATCTAGTTCCTGCATTATATATAGTGTGATATGAAATACTATGTGGTCATCCTATGGGATGGCCCTGCAAGCGTGTTCAATTACTTTGTATGCATTTTGAATAACAACCAGATCACAATGAGGTTCACATATGAAATACAAAAAACTTCCATTAACTTCCTGGATTTGACCATCTCGATTGGGGCGAATGGGGTTCTTACTACCGACATTTATCGCAAACCTACGGCGACAAACTCCCTACTGAGATGGAAAAGTGCACATCCCAAAGTCCATAAAAAGGGATTCCAGTGGGGCAGTTCCTCCGGGCTCTGAGAAATTGTTCAGAAGAAGACTTGTTTAACAGAGAGAGTAATCTACTCAGGAACAGATTCAAACAGAGGGGCTTCCTGGATGACGTTATCAAGAAAGCTTACTGTCGGGCGAGAGACACTCCACGTAGTGAGACCCTACAAGTGAAACCTAAAATAACTAGTCAGACACGTGTGGCACCAGGATTGATAGGAACCTTTAATAGTCAATCACATTCAGTGTTCCAAATTATCCAACATTACTGTACTTTATTAAAACAAGATAAAGAACTACCAAGAATCTTGCCAGAAATACTGTGCATTACTTACAAAAGAGCAACCAATCTGCACGATCTCCTCGTGCATAGCACATTTGTAGACAGGCCATCCGTAGCCTCCACCTGGTTACCACAAAGACCCAATGGGTCTTTTAAATGTGGGAAATGCAAGGCATGTAAATATATGCCCACAGTTAGATCATGTACAGCACCCACAAATGGACGTAAATTCAATATTTTGTCCTTCATCAATTGTGACACCCCTAATGTTGTCTATGTGGCAAGATGCCAATGTGATTTATGGTGTGTGGGAAAAAACACTCGCCCACTGAAACGTAGAATTCGAGAACATATCGGAGACATTAAGCATAAGAGGGAAACCTCAGTGGCAAAACATATGAACTCTGTTCACACGGGGCGCCGATTTGAAATCCAATTTTGGGGTATCCAACAGTAGGTGAATGGATTCAGAGGATGCAATATTGAGAAAAAATTGATAAAAATTGAATCTAAATGGATAATTAGATTGGAAACAATGGCTCCTAAAGGTTTAAATGAAGATTTTTATTTGGCCTGCTTTTTATGACATGCAATTGATGTGTAACCTTTACTGGTATGCAGAGATACACATAGGTCGTGTCTACATGTGTCTCTGTCCTTCCGTTGTCCCCTATGTTATGATGGTTTAGCCCCTCCCCCTCTCTCCTCCCTCTCTCTCCCGGACCCCCGCATCAGGGGTTATAATTTGGTGCTTATCTGCGATGCCTATACAGCATCACAGACCACTGACATATAATAAACGACTGCACCTACATAGACTGGTGGTAGTGGGTCCTCCTCTATTTTGTATCGAACGTATCTTTACATAGTTACATAGTTATTTTGGTTGAAAAAAGATATACGTCCATCGAGTTCAACCAGAGAACAAAATCTGTGGATCTCTTTACATCCTAAATGCAGCAGTACGCAATTTCACAGACTGTGACAGGAGTCTGCAACTGTCGGATATCTTCCAGACCACGCCTATATGGTTGATTTGCTGCATATGATTGACTGGTTGTGAATTGGTGGTTTACTGACAAGTGACAACCAGGGATGGGTAGACGTGTGTTAGATGTGATTCCTACATCTGTCGAGATAGATCATGTGGCGAAATATAGATGCAATACACTGATAAGTGTTGTCTGTATAGCACAACACTAAGTGCATTGACTGGAGTCAGCCTAGTTATTTATTGTTATGACTCATGCATATGGAGAACTGATTACAGCGATATCTGCATGGCAGAACTGAATGGCTATTGTTCACCTTCTATCGCCCGCCTATCAGCTCACTACTAGGAGCTGGGTAGTGGAAGGAGTCGCCGCCTATGTGGGAGGTACAGTAGGGAGAAGCGACGTCATTTGCCAGAGCGCATCAACGTGAATGTCTTAGGAGTATATCCAGACAGGGATCCCACAGACCTGGGCTGGGGCTAGCAATACACAGCCCCCTCATACACAGGTGAGATTGAAATCTGTGCAGGAACATGTTTGTCAGCATAAGCGCAGACCCGTGACTCCACCCAGCTGGGGGAGTGGACTGACCATCGTTCCACCATATTTAAACCAAATGCAAACAGCATTTTTAAGCTCTGATTTGGGCTGATAGGAGTGTGCAGGGGGACACTCTGTCCATGTACAGCGGTGGGGGGGAATATGTATATATTGTAATGTAATATTTGTGTGCACTATTTGATCACCTCCTGATGATGCCGTTAGGGTGAAACCGGTCGAGGGTTAGGCAGCACTGTATATAATATGAGCACCTCTTAAGTATGTCTGTTATGTTCTGAGGACCCCCTACTCCTCACTGTCTACGTAATAGTGGTCTGATATAGGGTGTGCTGATATAGTTGTATATTCCACGGCTACCACCTTATATCTTGGCACATTGACCAACACGGATACTTAGTGGTTTGATTAGGCAAGCTGGGCTTCAAATGGGGATAGCCACACCACGCTCAGATATTAATGTTGTAGAGCAGTGGGGGATGAGAAAAGACCCCCATATTTAGACTATTCCAGCACCTTCAAACCTCGACAAACAATAGGCAGTGACGTTAACAACATTTCATGTGTTATAGTAACATCCTTATAGGGAAAAAATGAAATAAGGAGGGTAACTGTGTAGGGTGAAATATCTACCTCTGTGCCCTGCATAATGCTTCCTTGCCTGCCTTATAGTCAGGGCCAGATTTACTATAAGGCACTGCAGGCACGTGTCTACAGGCACCTGATGATGGAAAGTCGGCTCACTCCCCTCCCCGAGCCTCTCCCTCCTTCCCTATGCAGAGTCCTGATGAGAGTGTAATTGAGAGGTTACTCTCCCTGCTTTCAGCATTCCACTGACGAGATCTCCCTTCAGTCAGGGGTTCCTCTAGCTACTTAATACTGAGGTTCTTCTAGCTACCTAATACTTCGGAACACCTCTAGCTACTTAATATTGAGGGTACTTGCGGTGCAGTTTGGTGGGGGTTTGTAGGTCCATGGAGGAGGGCAAAATCTAAGGTGCCAGGACATCAGTGCCTATAGGCTCCTGTAGGGTAAATCCAGGCCTGCTTACACTGTGATTATGATTTTCCAAATGAGACAATGCGGCAGATGTTCTGAGTTTTCTTCCTGGTTTCCTGGTTATTTTTGCATATCAGCATATTAATCGAAATATAGATTGAAAATATAATCTGGAAAAGGCAATGTCATCTAGGAAATATTATTAATGATAAAAAATAATAGTAATATTGAAGGTTTATACTAGATAGCCACTGTGTGGCACAGTGGCTGAGTTACCAGCAGTCTTGCATTGCAGCACTAGATGGGCACTACCATTTCCTCCTTCATTCCAAAAACATAACTACCTCCACATACAAACTCCCCCAATTTGAATTTGGTGGGGACATTCAACTATGACTGTAGGAAGTGGTAGATTGTGAGCTTTCCTGAGGGACAGTTAGCAGCATAAATTAGTTAACCTATTTTGTGAAACAGGACAGAAAAATGCCAGCTCTGTATAAATGCATACTAACAGCAATTATGATAACCCGAGCAATTGAGAACCTATATTCACTTTGGAATATTTTATTGATTTAAATTAAGTGGGGAATTGTGGATTGCAGTGATTGGTTTAGTTCTGATTATTGAATTTTTGAACTTTACATGTGCCCACTTGGCACAGTGCAGTGGAAATAACATTTCAGGAGCACTGCCAAACTTCTCTTGTAACAATGCCAGTAAAAGTAACTCAATATACAATATATAAATGCCATATAAGGCACTAAACTGAGGAGACCAAGGACAACAAAAGACAGGAAAGAATGATCAAGGGTAAGTGAATGAAATGCAGCAGAATACAATAAAATACACCAGCAACCTCCACTAAAATAGAACATCCTTAAAAAACTTGAAGATTAAGTGGCATAAGGGTATAAAGGGATGGGCTAAAGACTAGAGAAAGGCACACACACTGTGTTCTAGATCACAGCAAAGATAGAGACTGACTGCTTTTTTTTTTTGCACACAGGCTAGGAAGCAAGCATAGAAAAAGAGGACTCAAGATCAAGCTGATCAAGATCAAGTACATTTTTCTTACAATTAACAGTATAAGAAAAACCCACAAAACGTAAAGTGTTACATAAGATGTAGGGATCTTTAAAAACATGAAAAGTGTTACCTGCCCAGACTACACTCAACATACATTTTGTGGCACTGGAGCCTGAAGATTAACTGCTTGCCGACCGCTCCACGCCAATTGGCGTGAACGCGGTGGCAGCCCCAGGACCACGCCGTGCCTATTGGCAGGAATGGCTAATGCACGCGCTGATTGGCTGGCGGGGGGAGGGAAAGACATAAAATAAATAAAAAAATAAGCACATTTATAAAAAAAAAAAGGATCAAATAAATATTTATGAAAAAAATAAATACTCAGGCAGCAATCAGACCTCACCAACAGAGAGCTCTGTTGGTGGGAGAAAAGGGGGGGGGGGGAAATCACTTGTGTGCTGAGTTGTGTGGCCCTGCAGCTAGGTCTTAAAGCTGCAGTGGCCTATTTGGTGAAAAATGGCATGGTCACTAGGGGGGCTTAACACGCGGTCCTCAAGTGGTTAAAGTGGTGCAGTTGAACTTATTTGTCCCTTTTCTGTAGTAGAGAGAGAGTGCTTTTAAAAGGACTTTAGCCCTGATTAATTAACCTACAGTAAGATTACAGTGCTCAGACAGAGATGGTGGGTGACAGTGACAAAGGTGGAGGATCTCCCGAGGTGACAAAGTGGCAGTGAAGCGGTGCTGAAGGAAAGCTACACAGCACAAAACTTCATTCCCCATAGCCTGACACGTAGAAGCAATACTCTGGGGAATAGATATTATTCACCTGAGTGAGGCTCTTCTCGCTATGACTCGCTCAATTGAGCCACCAATTGAATTTGCCAGTAAATCCTGTGTAATGTCACATGATAAGAAGTTCTCACCTCAAATTACATATGGTCCACTGTATCTTTTGAAATTTTTCCACATAATAATCTCCTTCATTTAAAGATTTATCACATTTTTTACAAGGTTTTCAACCCTTTTATTGTACTATTATCACCTATGGGTTGGAGGAATTGAGAATATGGGGTGGGGTTTCATGTTAATGCTGCTGAACAGTTACTGGCAGGGGCACAGGGAGAGAAGAGGTAAACCCAACAGATGCAAGTTACAATATACTGAAAAAGTACCTTGTGTGGCAGATGGAAGACAATTGTACATCGCTTTCATTTGTGCAGACTATTAATAATTTTTAAACTAGACCCTCATGCCTGCATTGTAACCCCTTACCTTATTTTTATCAATAAATATATATACAAATTATGTATTTCCTTGTCTGTATACATAAATAAATGCGGTGATTAGTCCAGTATCTCCCAAGTATGTCCTGACATTCCACCAACAGTAGATATTTTGGTAATCTCTTATATGCACAGATGAAGGTCCTCACCAACGTGAGTTAACTACCTTTGTAAAAATTCACAAAGCACTGCTTATGATGGTTGCAAATTACCTTTTCCCAAGCCTAGAGGGAAAAATATGACATAGGGCTACAGCTCAGTTGTTAAATTCAAACAGCATCACAGAATTCAAGTTACCAAATGCACAGGTCAGGTCACTCTGTTGGTTTTTAGTGGCAACATTAAACGACAAATAACATTTATATTGCACTTTTTTCTCCTAACGGACTCAAACTGCCAGAGCAGCAGCCACTAGGACGCGCTCTATAGGCAGTAGCAGTGTTAGGGAGACTTGCCAAAGGTCTCCTACTGAATAGGTGCTCGCTTACTGAACAGGCAGAGCCGAGATTCAAACCCTGGTCTCCTGTATTAGAGGAGACAATTACACTATCCAGCTAAAGCTAAATGTCCAGGTCCAAAATAATAATTTAGATTTCAGTAACAAGTTAAAATGTATGATCCCATCTTAAAAATGATAGATTGCCTTACTATTAGATTAGAATTTAGCATAGTTTTTGAGGAACAGTTGTCTTGGACATAGTAAATTGCCACACATCAAACAGATGCCATCTTTGCAGATTGGGAAAAATCAATGTGATTGGCTGCAATGAAACACGAGAGACAATTCTCACTTGAGACAATGAAAGAATGAGGTTGCATGTTGGAACGTTTAATGCTTTACCGAGGCTCATTGAATGTCACCTTGTGTCAATGAAGATGTAGAGTTGCTGGTAGAATTAGATTTCGCCAAGGGTTATTTCCAGAAAGTTTACTAGGGCATGAAATATATTCCACAGGCTGAAGTGACCTGTGTGGAAAGGCTTGCATGAATCTTCCATGTCTCACCATTTACTAGGAAAATGAGAATTTTATGATTACGTTCTATCGACTTTAAGTAGCCTAATTTGACTAGACTTTCCATCTCAAGCAGCATGGTTAGGAAAATACATAGCAGATTTGATTTGAAATACTTCTGCAATCATTTTCATAAGCATTTCACAGAGAAGGGAAAGCGATCCAATGTTCCCACACAATGTGTTTGCATTTAACCAGCATCCAATGACTGGCAAATGGAGGATATTGCTTCTTGAAATCTAATATACAGGTAGGTGCAACAAATGGGCACTTGTCTTCCTATTTACTTTCATTTCCTGGTTTCCTATTTTGATTTGCTATACTTTTCAATATAATACAATTCAAGATGCAATAGGCTTCAGCTACTGAAATTACTTAGGAGCCACTAGATTGCGGGAATATTTCCAAAACAAGCTGTAGTAAGCATTTCCTTTCTTGTGGTTTCAGAGCAGTTTTGTTTTTGATGCCTAAGACAAAAATCAGAGGTTCATTCATTTTTAAATGAATTGTGGACATGTAGTTGATGTTTAAACAAGGAATGTTATCCATAACAACAACATATTTTCCTACTACTGGTTCCTTACAACTAGTAGACATGGTCAATGAGATCATGTTAACAATTCCAGCTTGCATGCAAATGTAATGCAAACTGTATGCAGCTTGGAATTGGGCCAATCAAATGCACTTCCTGTTGATTTGGATGGGCCAAATTCCAAGCTGCATATAATTTGTATTAAATGTACATGAAGCCCAGAATTATAGCATCTCTACTTAAAACACCAAGAACTGGCTTAGATAGACACCTGTGTCCACTGATCCACCACAGCCTCAGATTCAGCAAATGCAACCAACTGTGGGTGGGAATTGGTGGTTGTTGGGTAATTGTCATATCTATTGTTACACACTGCCTTAGGTAATATTGGCTGGCAGATGCCACCCATCTAGGTTTTTCTGTATTGGCATGATGGAGCTGTGTAAGATTCGGTCCCCAACCGGAGGCACTCAGGTGTGTCTGACAAGTGAATGCACTGCCCTTGTAGACCTAGTCTATGGGAACTACCAAGCCTCTCCTGAGGTGAAGAACATTGCACAACATAAGTGATTCCGCAGATCTGGACTAAGTCTTTTAAAATATGCCTGTTTTTGGTCAACAAATATTTTCAGTCCTCACTGTAGTTATATCAGGCCCTAGTAAGGATTTGTTTTTTGTTTTTTTTGGTGAAATAAGATCAATATTTGCCCTACTGAAGTCATGTGTATGTAATGACAGTAAAAACATACATATTTAAATTAAGTTCCCACTGTGGCTGTGGGCATATGATTGCAATCACACAACAGCTGATTCGCTAGCATTTCAGCAAACTTTATTATGACCCAGTTTTACCCAGATGAGAGTTGTGCAGTTTTGACACCTAATAAAGGATGTTAAAGAAATACAATCCAGGTTTGCTGGATTTTTAGTTTTTCAGTGTTTTTTTTTAGCCTTCTAGAGCTTTAGTATCCTTCAAACCCTAAATTATTACCAGGATCCTCTCTGGATCAATGGTGTTTGCTCTTCCCATGAAAACCAAAAAGAGAGCGGACAAGCACCATCACTGATAATATTTGTACAAGGCTAAATGCTATAAAGGAGTAAACCACTGTTGTGTGCAGAAAGGCCAAGATGTTGCAGCATACTAACATAAAGAAAAGATAATGGCCCTACACAAAACCGCACCACAAGGTATGAAAGTACAAAAAATAGCCTTTATTAAACCATACCAACAGTAAAACCAATTAAAAACAATCACACAATATGAATAATGCCCTCAATATGCACTGTAAGTGTTATGGTGTACAATATAAACACCTAATATATAATTGTAGCACAGCTGTATACCGGTAACCAAGTAGAAGTGAAAGGGTGGAAAAAGAAAATCTAAAGGTAAAGTCTGGCACCCTGTATGATCAAGGTGTGCCAGGAGTGACAGTGGTGCTCCATTAGTGAGAGCCAGGCAATGTGGAAAAATAGCAGCAAGGTTTAGGGGCCGGTGAAGGCCAAGGTGAGGAGAAAACAAAACTGAGCACAGGACACCGTGCGTAAGTGAGGAGCTTACCAGACAGCAGCTGAGCAGAGGGACAAATGTGTGGAGGCACATGGTATGGTTTAATAAAGGCTATTTTTTGTACTTTCATACCTTGTGGTGCGGTTTGTGTAGGGCCATTATCTTTTCTTTATGTTAGTTAGGTCTTCCCATGGTCAAATCCCCTTCCAAAAGGCATCTGTCTTCTGGCCAAAAGCTACCATAATTGTGTGAGTGATTGCAAGGAGGACCGGTGTGGAAACCCCCCTTTACGACCAGAGCAACTTACCTTTTTTAGGTGCCGCCAGTATAGATAGCAAGGCATAGGTATTCCCAGTACAGATAGTCAAGCATAGGTGTCCCCAGTATAGAGAAGTGTCCCCAGTATAGGCAGCCTTCATTACTCACCTTCCTGGGTCAGATGATGAGCAGCTCTCTCCGCCTCCTCTCTCGCCGCCATCCAGCCTCGCTCTGCCACTAAGTTCGTAGTCCCGTCTTGAAGACGCCATCAAGCCGGAACTTGGAACTTAGCGGCAGAGTGAGGGACAATTGCCAGAGGAACGCCAGGAGAGGTGAGTGGGTCCTCTTCTTCCTCTTTAGCCACCGACGCTACTTCAATGATCACTTTGATCGGTGGCGATTGTAGTGATCACGTGATCAGGAGCCAATTGCCATGGCTCCTGATCAGTGAGGGGAGATGTCAGCTGTCATATCACAATCTCCCCTCTCAGATGTGTGCAATCACATCAGGAGCGGCGGGACTTGAAGGACGTTACAGTTACATCCTATCAGCCACAGACAGCCACACAGAGGACGTAACTCTAACGTCCTTGTTCCCAAAGGGGTTAAATTCTGCCAAGGCACAACCTAAATTTTGCATGTATACTTTTTAAAGTGCTGTATAATGTCTTATTCTATATAAATGCTAAAATGATGGATGGACTACACCAAATATTCTGTCAAATGGTATGCTTTATACAGTAGATGCTATAAAGAAGACTTTTTGCACAAACTGATTTTTTGGTCATTGCAGTTGAAAAAAAAAATACATTCACAATGATTTTGTAAAAAAAAAAAAAATCACAGCACATACTAATCCTGGATAATTGCAATCTGCAGACTGATTCATAACTAGATGGTCAAGTGGATTATTTATGGATTAGGGCAGCAGTGGTAATTTGAATTACCGCTAAACCTTAAAACATACTGGGTATAACAACTAGTTGTTCTTCTACCTAGAGCGCTGCAGAAATGCAATCAGCCATCCGACGCACAAGACAATGATTACATTAAATAAAATGCAAACACACAAAAACTTTTAGATACAGTTGATATGAGAGTTTCTAGCATAGCTACCAGTATTCCGGTAGGGAGAGAGTGGCGAGGAAGTACTGCAATTATTTTTTTTTTAGACTTGGCCTTGATTAGGCTTTCTCTGCGGTAAGCATTGAAAGGAGACCATGGGACATTAGTTATTAAATTATTACTAAGACTTCAGTAAGAGTCTAGGACAGGGATCATCGTGGATCATAACTGATGCTGAAATGCTTTAAAATTGGCATGGATTTATTAAAAATATAATGGCAAGTGTGTTAAACCTGCACCTCAGACATATAAGACTATTGTATAGAAAAGGCTGCGGTTATTGAACTAGTAGCTGTGTAACTGTAAACCAGTCACTTTTTGCTTCCTTTTTTTAATCCTGACTATTCTGTGATTACTAAACAAGTTTACACTGCAAGCACATGCACACTAACCATTTCTTAAACTGCAATTAGAGATAGTCTCTAAAATGCTATTAATTCCAACTAGATGCCAATTTTATACAAGTCTATGCAGTTTGGAAATTGACCAATGAAATGCAGGCAGCACTACATCTGATTGGTCCTTTTCCAAGCTGCAAATATTTGCATGCTATTAGCATAAAATATGCATCTAGTCAGAATAATTAGCTTCTCACTGACCATCTATAGTGCTAAAGGTGGCTTGGGTGCTTCATACGTCAATTGATGTACAGTATTTCCCTGAAAAATGTCCAGAAGCAAGGGTAGATCATCCTGCTGAAACCAGCGTTTCAAGGAGAAGGCAGATGCTGGGGGGAGTGGTAACTTACATACAAACAATCATTAACCTAACTGACAGTGCAGAAAAGTAATGGCAGTTAAAAAATCTTTTATAATATAAATGAGTTGAAAGAGAAAGTCCAGTGAAAATAATGTCATAAAAAGTGCTTCATTTTTACAATAATTATGTATAAATGATTTAGTCAATGTTTGCCCATTGTAAAATCTTTCCTCTCCCTGATTTACATTGTGACATTTATCACATGGTGACATTTTTACTGCTGGTAGGTGATGTCACTGGATGTAGCTGCTGCTTGCTTTTCTGGCAGTTGGAAACAGCTGTAAACAGCTATTTCCCACAATGAAATGAGGTTCACAGACAGGAAACTGCCAGGACCATGGTCCTCACAGTTTCCTGTGGGAGAGGTTGCACCACAATATTAGCCATACGGAGCCCCCTGAGGATCCGTTTGTGAAAAGGAATCGATTTCTCATGTAAAAGGGTGTATCAGCTACTGATTGGCATGAAGTTCAATTCTTGGTCACGGTTTATCTTTAAAGAGTAACTGTCAGGCTGCAAAAGCTAATTTAAACCTCTATTCTCCTGTGTTAAACAGTTTAGAAGAAAGCCAAAAAGGCAATACTGAAGTAAAAAATCTCTCTTACTTTTGTGTGCTGAACAGCAAGGCTGTAAGACCCAAGCTCTTAAGAGGCCGAGAGGCCGCATACCATACTGCAAAGCATTTTGGGGCTGCTTCTTCCCACCTTGGGTCCTCCCCTCTGCTGCTAGTGAGAAGTTACAGGCTCATGTTACAACGCAGTCCAGCTCACAGCACTGAAAAATCTCGGGGCAGAGTATACTGCATGAGTCCGCTATTGTTCCTAGCCACATGGCTAATTAATATGCACTGCACAGTAGTGTTGTTTTTTGAGTCGAATCATCAGGAAGCAGGGAGGACATGACGACACATTTGGCTTCATAGGAGACAGACAAACATGGAACCTGCCATGAGCTGTCAGGAGCATCAGTCTCTGCAAATACTATATAAAAATTCTGTGAAATCCAAACGTGGACAGTGAAATGCATATGTAATGTAAGTACAGCCAATATTTAGCTACTGATATATGTGTTTTTTTTTCTCTGAGACCCTATACCTAACAGCTCCTCTTTAAAGTGAAAAGGGGGAAGCCTTGTCTCAATCAGCAGCCTAGCTGACATGAGGAACTTTCAAGATATTAGAGGTTTTTTTTTCTTTCAGTGATATTTGATGAAAACTTTGTATTACAATTATTATTATTATTATGAGATTATTGTGTTTATATGGATGACTATATGATTAGTAGAATATAAGTGTTTTTCTTCAGAGATTATTTATTCCTTTCAGAGCCATTGGCCCAAAATCAGGAGCATAGCTATAGGGGGAGCAGAATTTGCAACTACAGGGGGATCCAGAGCTGTGGGTGGCACCAACTACTTACTCTTCACCCTCTGAAACAGGGGTCCATCCTTTAGGTGTTTTTGTGGCCACAAATGTCCATGGTTCAGGGACATAATGATTATTATTATTAATAATTTATATAGTGCCAGCATCTTCCGTGGCGCTGTACAATAGCATACAGGGTATAACATCACAAAGTATACAATACAACAGTTATAACAGCTAAAGCAATGATTAAATTAACTACATATTTTACACAGGGGTGGGAGGTATGTACACCCATTACACAGCATTGTGAGACAAAAGGGGAAGAGAGCCCTGGCAATGATGACCACACTTGCCTCATGATACCTACCAGATGAGCCCCCCCCCCCGGCTGTGGCCAACACCATGGGAGATTGGGAAAGGGTTGGAGGCGCTACATCAAAGTTTTGTTGGGGACCCCTATGTTTTGCAGGTATGCCCCTGCAAAGGATAGGATATGCAAATTAGTTGTGTGTGCTGAATGGTTGTTCATACTCTTGCATACTAGTCACTGGAAGTTGAACATAGCACCTCATAGCAGAGAACACTCTGAGGATCTTAACCTTTTAACTGCCTAATTATTTTCTTTGTGCCTGCTATATGGTGCAACATATTCCTATTAGGGATGCTCACTGCGTTCCGTGGAATTAATTTTTCTCCGATTCTGGCCGGAATTTAGTGATTCTGTTCTGTCGCATCGGAACGGCATTACCTTAGTGCTGGCGGAAATTCAGCGGAACGATGCGGAATTCCGGCGGAATGCGGAATTTTGTAAGCCAATCACAAGGAAGCCCCTAGAAGGAGTTTAAAGTGAAAACAACAGGATTTCTTCATGAAAATAGGAATTTCTGCACCAATGAGAGGCTTACAAAAACCACCCAAACGAATTTCTGCATGAAAATCGGAAATATTTCAGCACCGATTACAGTGTTACCAAAAACCAATCAATCCTATGTTAGCAATAGGAATGATCGGAATGAGCAAATTCTGTTCTGCCGGAATTGTGGAATTCCGCCAATGCTAAATTCCGTCGCCATTACAATTCCGCATTCCGGCGGAAAAACTAAAGTAATTGCAAATGAAACCTTGTTTATGCTAAATGGTAGCCCATGGGACCTAGTGGCTGTTCCCTCGGTCCTTTTTTTTTTTTTTGTTTTTTTTTTGCAGTAGGAGGTGTCACTTAAGCCATGGGACCTAGCGGTGGTCCCATGGCGGTGGTTTTGCCGCCGCAGGAGGTGTCGCTTAAGCCATGAGACCTAGCAGTGGTCTCATGGCGGTGGTTTTGGCGCCGCTGGAGGTGTCACTTACGCCATGGGACCTTGCGGCGGTCCCATGGCAGTCATTTTGACGCCACAGGAGGTGTCACGTAAGCTATGGGACCTTGCGGTGGTCCCATGGCGGCCATTTTGGCACCACAGGAGGTGTCGCTTAAGCTATGAGACCTGGCGGTAATTCCATGGCGGTCATTTTGGCGCCACAGGAGGTGTCCCGTAAGCTATGAGACCTGGCGGTGGTCCCATGGCGGTGGTTTTCGCGCTGCAGGAGGTGTCGCGTAAGCTTTGGGACCTGGCGGTGGTCCTATGGCGGTGGTTTTGGCGCCGCAGGAGGTGTCGCGTGAGCTTTGGGACCTGGCGGTGGTCCCATGGTGGTGGTTTTTGCGCCACAGGAGGTGTCGCGTAAGCTTTGGGACCTATACAAAATGGTTGGGATAGGTGAGATAACTAGGGAGCTGGTTGCTAACATAGGATTGATTGGTTTTTGTTAACACTGTAATTGGTACTGAAATAATTCCGATTTTCATGCAGAAATCTGTTTGGGTGGTTTTTGTAAGCCTCTGATTGGTGCAGAAATTCCTATTTTCATGAAGAAATCCTGTTGTTTTCACTTTAAACTTCTTCTAGGGACATCCTTGTGATTGGCTTACAAAATTCCGCATTCCGCCGGAATTACGCATCGTTCCGTGGAATTTCCGCTATCTCACCTATCCCAACCATTTTGTATAGGTCCCATAGCTTACGCGATACCTCCTGCAGCGCAAAAACCACCGCCATGGGACCACCGCTAGGTCCCAAAGCTTACGCGACACCTTCTGCGGTGCCAAAACCACCGCCATGGGACCACCGCCAGGTCCCAAAGCTTACATGACACCTGCGGTGCAAAAACCACCACCATGGGACCTCCGCCAGCACCCAAAGCTTACGTGACACCTTCTGCGGCGCAAAAACCACCGCCATGGGACCACCGCCAGGTCCCAAAGCTTACGCGACACCTCCTGCGGCACAAAAAGCACCGCCATGGGACCACCGCCAGGTCCCAAAGTTTACGCGACACCTCCTGCAGCGCCAGAAACCACCGCCATGGAACCACCGCCAGGTCCCAAAGCTTATGCAACACCTCGGCGGCACAAAAAACACCGCCATGGGACCACCGCCAGGTCCCAAAGCTTACGTGACACCTCCTGCTGCGCCAAAATCACCGCCAGGTCCCATAGCTTACGCGACACCTCCTGTGGTACAAAAACCACTGCCATGGGACCACCGCCAGGTCCCATAGCTTACGCGACACCTCCTGTGGCGCCAAAATGACTGCCATGGGACCACTGCAAGGTCCCATGGCGTAAGCGACACCTCCTGCGGCGCCAAAACCACCACCATGGGACCACCGCTAGGTCCCATGGCTTAAGCAACACCTCCTGCGGCGCCAAAATTACAGCCATGGGACCACCGCTAGGTCCCATGGCGTAAGCAACACCTCCTGTGGTGTCAAAAGGACTGCCATGGGACCACCGCTAGGTCCCATGGCTTAAGCGACACCTCCTGCGGCGCCAAAATGACCACCATGGGACCACCACTAGGCCCCATGGCTTAAGCGACACCTCCTGCTGCAATAAATAAATAAATAAATAAATAAATAAAAATAAAAAAAATGATCGGGGGAACATCCACTAGGTCCCATGGGCTACCATTTAGCATAAACAAGGTTTCATTTGAGATTACTTTAATTTTTCCGCCGGAATGCGGAATTTCACGGAAATCCGTAAAATTCCGCGGAAATGTAATTGCGACGGAATTTAGCGCTGGCGGAATTTCGCAATTCCGGCGAAACGGAATTTGCTCTTTCCGATCATCCCTAATTCCTATGCCTCCCCAGCCCCCCTCACCTCCTTCACTCCTACTGTACTGATCCTGCTCAAGAAACCCTCTCTCGACCCCTCACTACCCTTCAACTACCACCCTATCTCCCTTCTCCCCGTTGCCTCAAAACTCCTTGACCATCTGGTTCACAAACGCCTGACCCAGTACCTCAATGCCAACTCCACCAATGTAGAAAAAGGCACTCCACAGGCTTCAAACTTGCGTTTGTCGTTTATTGAGCAAGACACACTACATGTTACGAGTCAACTGACCCTTCCTCAAGTGTCACTGACACTTGAGGAAGGGTCAGTTGACTCGTAACATGTAGTGTGTCTTGATCAATAAACGACAAACGCAAGTTTGAAGCCTGTGGAGTGCCTTTTTCTACATTGGTGGAGTATATGTTTGGCAGGAGTGGTGGACCTGCAGAAAAAGAGCACCGGCAACCACTACCTAGAACAGGTCAGCTGTATCTGATTTTCATTCACCTCAATGCCAACTCCCTGCTAGACCCATTTCAATCTGGATTTTGGCCTGCCCACTCAACCGAAACAGCTCTCCCCAAAGTGGTCAATGACCTCGCCTTAGCTAAAGCTGAAGGCAAATACTCCCTTCTTCTCCTCCTCTTCGACCTTTCAGCAGCTTTTGACACAGTGGACCATCCCCTACTCCTCCAGTCCCTCCAGTCCATGGGCATTCATGACCTCGCCCTGGCCTGGCTTTCATCCTACCTCTCCAACCACTCCTTAATGACGTCCTTCAATGAATCCTCATCCACCCCCAACCACTTCTCGGTGGGAGTCCCCCAAGGCTCGGTCATTGGCCCCTATTGTTCTCCCTATACACATCCTCCATTGGCAAGGTTATCTCCTCCATGGGTTTCTGTATGCAGATGACACCCAGCTCTACCTTCACACCCCTGCTAGGTTCCTGAAACTAAATCTGGACAAAATGGAATTTATGATCTTCCCACCCCGGCCTTCCCTGAACCTCCCAGTTGTGCATGTCACTGTTAACCACACTACCATTTGCCCTACCTCTCAAGCCCGCTGTCTGGGTTTCACCTTGGACTCCTCACTCTCCTTCACTCCCCACATCCAAAACCTCACAAAGTCCTGCAACTTCCACCTCCATAACATCTGAATGATCCACCTTTTCCTGACCTCTTCCACCACCAAACTCTGCATCCATGCCCTCATAATTTCCCGCCTTGACTACTGCAATGCCCTTCTGTCTTGTCTCCCTATGACCAGAATTGCCCCGCTGCAGTCCATCATAAATGCAGCAGCCAGAATTATCTACTCCTCCCATCACTCCACCATGGCAGTTCCCCTCTGTGAATCCCTCCACCACCTTCCTATCCAGTCCAGAATCAGATTCAAGATACTGTGTCTGACCTACAAATCTGTTCACAAAACCTGTCCAACCTACATTTCCAATCTTACTCAGAGGTACACACCTAGCCGCGCACTCCTCTTCTTCAATGAACTTCACCTGACCTTCCCCCACATCCCACAGTCCCACGCAAGCATCCAGGACTTCTCAAGAGCTGCTCCAACATTACGGAACTTCCTAACTCTACCAATTAGGGCAGCCCGCTCACCTTTTCACTCTGGCCTACCATTCCTCACTGGTGCTCTAAACCTGCAGCTGAACTCTGGTCCCCTAGTTTTCGTGCCCCTACCTCTTTCTCTAGATTGTAAGCCTTCGGCAGGGTCCTCCTCCTTGTGTCTCCTACCTGACCACGCACCTTCATTACTGTACACCTAAGCTATGCATTTGAGTGAACTTGACTTGCCTAATCTCCATACTCCCATCCAGTGACTGACAAAGCATTACCTCATACTGTGCTGCGTGAGCTGGTTTTTCTTGTATTCCTGTATTATCTTATTGCTGTATGTCACCCCTAAATATTGTCTGTAACCTTAACTAATGTCCAGTGCTGCGTAATGTGTTGGCGCTTTATAAATACAATAAATAAATAAGGTAGCAGTATGGGTTTCAGCAGCAATAGTCTTGGAAGCAGAGTGAATTGAGTTCCGAATGGTATCTTGTAGATCGAAATGAATGACATGAATTCCACCCAAAAATCTGACCATAATTATTGGAAACATTAGGTCAAGACAGCAGAAGCCAAGAGTGTGGTGGGTGTCTGCAGCAGTCTGGGGTCACAGAAGCAGTATGAATTGAGAGCTGATTGCTAGCTTGTAGCATTAAGTTTATAACATAAATACTACCAAAAATTCTGACAATACTAGTGGAAACATTAGGCCAAAGCAGTAGGACCTGAGTTTGTGGCTGTTGAGGTGTCAGTAAGAGTCTGTGTTCATAGAAGCAGCACACATTTTGATCTCTCAGGCTACAATCTGTGCCATCAATGGTGGTTGGCTGATAGTTATTAGTAACCCAACTTTTGTTCAACTTTTAAAACGTGATGTAATTGATATTATCAGGTGACAAGCACTAAAAGTTCTTTTGGACAGTGCACTGGATGCCAGGCAAGAATTTGGTTCCAAAAGAGATACTGTCCCTCTGAAAAAGGGTCAATTGGGAGCTATGGATCTACTAATTTAATGTCTAAACAACAAGGCGCATTAGGCCCCTTGTTTCTTCTCCCAGGTCCCAGAGCCAGCTAGCGACCCACCCAAGTGTCCCCCACTACAGTTGTATGGTGGTCCTCGAGGCCCCTGCAGAGAATTCAGCAATGGTGCGACTCACCTATCTGGCCAGCATGCTTCTGCATCTGGTCTGCATGCTCCATGTTTTCATCATCGTACATTCTGCCTGCACAAATGCAATATATGGGTTGACTCAATTGGTTAAGCCCTTGTTCGATGTATACTTTAGGATTCAATTTGGGTACGGTGGCAACCCATTATAGATCAATGGCTCCCAAAAGGTATATTTCCTAAGGGCCACCACCTCTAGAATATTTCAAGAATCACTAAAGAAATGTAGAAAGGGCACCTAAATGATTTATATTGGTCTTTGTATCTGTCTCTGTTAGGCCAAATGCATTCCTTTGTGTAGTTTCCTGATTTGGTATGGTACAGGATAGTTGCTTGAGCCCAGGAGTAATGGATAAAGTAAAAAAAGTAGGGGGAAAAAATCTCTCCAGGACAACTATATACATTGCAAAGATGTCAGAAACAATATTCTAAGTTTAACTTTTCTAACTTATTCTAAATTGAATAAGGAAAGATCTAGTAGCAATCAGGATGATGTGAATATATATATATAAAAAGTGCTGGACAGAATGGGAATTATGTGTAGTGCAATACAGCTTGCTTTCTCTGCCCTCTGAATACAGCTGCAGTGTGGGTCATTCAGATGTAAACATTTGAATGACAACGTCTAGAAGTCAGTGGGTCAAAAGGGAGGGAATTTAGTCCTGAAACTGAATTCATGTCAGGACACACTGGTTTGCTAACATCTAACTTCGGGTCAAAGGTCATGCTGGGTATTATGGGATGGAAGTTTGAACCCAGCTAAGCAAGCAAATTTCATCACTATTGATAAGTTATCTGCTGCATTGAAAGTGAAAGGCTGCTCAGCCAAGAGGCTATGAGTTCCAAACTCTTACCTAAAATGATCATAGACAATTGTTTTGGATAACATATTTTTGTCTCAACATAGGCAGCTTAACCTCCTGAGCGATAATCCCGAGCTGAGCTCGGGGTATGTCGCGCAGGAGGAGTTCTCAGGCCCTGGTGGGCCGATTTGCATAATTTTTTTTTGTTACACGCAGCTAGCACTTTGCTAGCTGCTTGTAACTTCCAATCGCCGCCGCTCGCCGCCGATCCACCGCTACCCGACGTGCCGCGCAGCCCCCCCCCCAGACCCCTTGCGCAGCCTGGCCAATCAGTGCCAAGCAGCGCTGAGGGGTGGATCGTGACTCCCTCTGACATCACGACGTCCATGACGTTGGTGACGTCATCCCGCCCCATCGCCATGGCGACCGGTGAAGCCCAGCAGGAAATCCCGATCTGAACGGGATTTCCTGCATACTCTGATCGCCGAAGGCGATCAGAGTGGGTGGGGGGATGCCGCTGCCCAGTGGCTATCATGTAGCGAGCCCAGGGCTCGCTACATGATTTAAAAAAGAAAAAAAAGTGCTGCGCCCCCTCCTGGGTAGTGTTGGGCGAACAGTGTTCGCCACTGTTCGGGTTCTGCAGAACATCACCCTGTTCGGGTGATGTTCGAGTTCGGCCGAACACCTGATGGTGTTCGGCCTTTTTAGTTCGGCTTCGCCCGAACTACTCAATGCCCGCCGAACAGGGCCCCTGTTCGGCCGAACAGGGCCCTGTTCGCCCGAATATGGCCCCCCTATGGGGTCGCAGGCATAAGGGGGGAGCATGCCCCTATCACGGGGGGGGGTCGGAAATTCCCCCCACCCCCTTCGCTTAGCGCTCCCCCTTCTGCCCGCTTCCCCATAAAAAAAGTTTTCTGAAAGTTAATAGTACCGGTGGCTGGCTGCAGTGGCTGGCTGCAGTGGCTGGCTGGCAGTGGTGTGAGTGAGGATGAGGAGTCCGACTAGGACGCGTTGAGGCCGGGCAGCGGGCGGTTCAGCGGTAGTACCCTTGTGGTACTTCCGCCCTTTCTCTGACCTCACGTCCTCTACGTGATGACGCATACGAGGGTACGCGTCACGCGTACCCTCGTATGCGTCATCACGTAGAGGACGTGAGGTCAGAGAAAGGGCGGAAGCACCACAAGAGTACTACCGCTGAACCGCCCGCTGCCCGGCCTCAACGCGTCCTAGTCGGACTCCTCATCCTCACTCACACCACTGCCAGCCAGCCACTGCAGCCAGCCACCGGTACTATTAACTTTCAGAAAACTTTTTTTATGGGGAAGCGGGCAGAGGGGTGAGCGCTAGCGGAGTTGGTGGGGGGAATTTCCGACCCCCCCCCCCCCCCGTGATCGGGGCATGCTCCCCCCTTATGCCTGCGACCCCATAGGGGGGCCGTATTGCGGCATGTTCGGGGGTCCCATTGACTTCCATTGAGTTCGGGGTTCGGGCCGAACATGCCGAACATCTGGCCCATGTTCGGCCTGTTCGGCCCAAACCCGAACATCAAGGTGTTCGCCCAACACTACTCCTGGGCGATGTAATTGTATCGCCCAGAGAGTTAAGCTATATGAAGGTCGTGAAAAATCTAGCATCTGTACAGCTCTCCCCTGTTGTCATATTGTTCTTACCCCAGTGTGTGCCACATGTTCATTTTCCTGAAGTAAAAGTGTGGTCCGCACAATATCAGGTGAAATTTAAAAATGCTTTATTTAATCAGGCATAAATCATGCTAAAGTCCAAACACCACATGCTGACATGTTGTGGACATAACACGTCCTTAATCATAGCATATATACAAAATGACAGGAGTGGCCCATATAAAGGAGAGGACCACACCCAATGACATAATGCTCATAGACCTGCCTACAAGGGAGGAGTGAACATAAAAAGCAGAAATATCCGCCGATAATAAATCCATAAAATACAAATACAATCAGCACGATCGGCTGTCATAGGTGGATCACTTCTATCTCCCCCAGGGTGACAGCTGTGTCACACGGCTCTTCCTAGTACAGCGCTGCCATAGATCACAGTGCTATACAGACTAAATAGATGCAGTTTTGCCATCTAACAGTCTCCTAGTGGCAATCGCTGCTGGGAGACTGATGGCGGAGCAGAGCTGCGCGTGCATCCTGAAAATCCCCGCCCCAGGACTTTGCGCCGATCGGCGTTAGGCGGTCCTGGGGCTGCCACCGCGGCCACACCCATCGGTGTTCTGCGGTCGGCAATGAGTTAATCTGGATAAGTATATAGCCAGGGAACCAAGACTTATGGTGACCATACATGGTACAAATTTTTCTTTTTTTCGATTATATAATTCCGTTCGATAATTCCATTAGATTAAATATAAAGATTTTTCCAACACGTCCGATTGAATTTTTATTAAAAAAACAAAAAAACAGGATAATCATTAGTTTTTCTTGATTAAAAAAAAGATTATTTTCAACTTTCATTTGATTCGATCATTTTGGTCAAATAAACAGGAAAATCTAACATTGTTATTGCATCATGTATAGGCACCATAAGTCAGAACTTCTGATGCCCACATTCCTTTCAAATCAGTTTCTTAACTTAGGAAATTAGCTTTTAGGGAGAAGTTAGATGCCATATTTTTTCAGCACATTGCCTTTAAAGCGTTAGTATACTTACACCTTAATGGTGTGAAATATTCTAAAATAAGGCTCTACTCAATGATACAAATAACTGTATATGCATTATTAGTTTGACTAGGTTTTATAATGCTGGAATACGAAATACATTGTTTACAAAAAGAAATAACACTTTATGAATCTATACTAGGGATGATAAACTGTACAGACAAAAAATGTATTGCAAGACAGAAGGGAAGGAACAGTAAAGATGCATATGTAAGGCTTGGTGGTGTATTCTCCACAGTCAGCATGCAACGCATGAGCTGACGTGGAGGAGGTACACACACTAGCACAAGGAAACAGGCTATCCCTAGTATAGTGGAGGGGAGGACTGACTCCAATAGGAGATTGTGGCGCACAGAGCCGGTGCAGATCCGACAGTCTCAGCGCAAAGTAGTGCTGAGCGCATAAACCAGAACTGAGGAGATCAGGACAGGTAGACAGAATGAACGCTTGCTAGCTAGCCGCTACTTAGTGCCAGCAAGCGTCCACAACAAGACAGACTGGAATGAGGCAGCCAATGCGTTGCAGCGATGGCGTGCCTCACAAAGACAGGACAGGATAGTCAGGAAATAGCAGGATCAAGATAGATGAACGTAACACAGACAAATATACAATAAGTATGTTTTCCTACCGTATTACAATTACAGCTATCAATGAAACTATTTGTAACGTCTGACTAACATATGTATATATCGGCAATGAACCGATATATGACATAAGCAGGAACACTGACTAGGACTGGAGTAATACAGGGAACAGGACTCAGAAGGATTCGCTATCTCTTCGCAGAGATGAACGCAATCCACAAACGGTAACAGAACAGGATTCAGAAGGATTCGTTATCTCTTCGCAGAGATGAACGCAATCCACAAACAGTAACAACAGGATTCAGAAGGATTCGTTATCTCTTTGCAGAGATGAACGCAATCCACAAACGGTAACAGAACAGGATTCAGAAGGATTCGTTATCTCTTCGCAGAGATGAACGCAATCCACAAACAGAACCAGGAGCAGGGTAACTAACTCAGCACGGGTGATCACGATACGCGCAACCTACCAAAACGTGCTGGAAAGCTGACTAACTGCACACAGGATATAAACAGTTCGTGTACGTATACATCAGCGACACTAATGTATCAACGTAACACGAATACAAGGAAAATAATAAACGTGCTGGTATGCATATATATTGGCAATGAACCAATATATGATGCAAAGACCAGCAAAGTATCTTTAGAACAAGAAACACGATCGGGGGCTGAAGCAACAGCAAGACAGGCTTAAACTGAAGCTATGAAAACCCGAGGAGTCCTGCAGGAAGCAGATCTTTATACTGAGGTCATCCAATGGGAGCAGACATGCAGATTCCAACACAGGTGAATGATAATCAGTCACAAGCTGACAGCAGGGAAAGGCAGACAAAGCTATGCAGCTTGCATGGAAAGAGATCAGAACTGCCTGAGCTGCAGCACTACTACTTCCAGCAATACCTGCTGCAGCAGCGATCATGACAGTACCCCCGCCCTTAAAGGCGGATACCAGACGCCTCTCAAAACTGACCTTCCCACGGAGACAACCTAACTGATAATTCATGATGACCAGGACAGCCTGGCAAGACCAAATTCCAGAATCAGTCAACACAAGACTGGACCCATCAGAACCAGAACCTACAGAACCATGCCCATCAGTACTACAAGTCTCAGTGTGACACACATCAGAACCATGATTTCCAGAAGAAAGCCCACCGAAGCTCTCTGAGCGATACCCACTGCCTTCCAGGGACCGTCCAAAAATGCCAAAGCCTTTGCAATGCCCACCGGAACTGTCTTTACCAACACAAAACCCACTGTTGAACCAGTCCAAGGTACCAGGACAAGCTTCCTCAGAGATCTCCCAGAACACTTTAAAGCTCCAAAGAGATCCCAAAAGGTCAGAACGCCCTTTAGGCTCACATGGAGAACTATCAAGAATCCCCATGGAACCTATGGCAATTCCTGAGTCAGGGTTACAAGGACAAACATCAAGATCAGGGCTTTCAGGGACCAGAACCATCTCTGGGCATGCAGGCAGACTGGCAACATCAGAACATGTCTCCCCTAAGGAAGCATCCGAGTATGCTAACTCCTTAGACACACTTGGGCATTCTGGCACACAAAGCACATCTGGGCACACTGGCACAAGAGAAACCTCTGGGCATGTCAAGGAACTGTGAACCTCAGGGCCAGCCAAGACAGGACCGAAACCAGGACCGGACAAAAATTCATCACGACTAGACTTCACAAGCACTGGACTCTCACTAAAGAATGCAGGAACAGACTTGGATGTCGCTGATTCTAGCAAGGTTGTTAACAAATCAGGTTCAGGGGCATAAACAAGACAGGACAAGTCTTCTGATGTATGACCTGAGCTAGATAGGAATTCCACAACTTCCTCTGGACTGGACAGAGACTCATCTAGTACCTGGGATTGGGGCTCCAAAGTAGCTGCAAAACAAGTCAATATTACAGCATCCCCCACTGAACTGGGCAAATCTGAGGAATTCCCTGGACAGGAAGGGAACTCCGGAATCTCTGCCACACCGGCCAGAGAATCAGAATTTTCCAAAATACAAGGCAGGGTTTCAGGAACGCTTACTAAATCAGACTGAAATTCTGAGACTTCTGTTATTTTGACCAGAGAATCAGAATTATTCATGTTACAGGGCAAGACTTCTGAAACATTCAGAGGACAGGGCTGGAGTTCCTCGGCTGTTACAACACTGGAGAGGGACTCCACAATATTGGTTAAATCAGACTGTGTACAGGGCAAGGTATCTAAGACACTTGCTGACGAGGACAATATTTCAATGACTTCTGCTTCATCAGACAAAGATTCATCAAGTTTATTTAGAGTGGACTTTAATTCTAAGACAGCTGCTAAACAAGTGAATATTGCTGCAACACCCACTGAGGTAAGCAGTGCCTCAGAGTCTTCTGCTAGAGGGTTTGAAGTATCCAAAGTACTGGGTGAAGCATAGGACTCTGCGACTCCAGCTTCACTGGACAGGATCACTGAACAGTCCATATTGCAGGGCAAAACCATGGAAGCACCTGCTGGACAGCATAAGGATTCTGTGACCTGAGCTTCATAGGAGAGATCTACTGCACAATTCATGGTACAGGGCAAATTTACTGGAACATTTTCTGAACAAGGTAATAATTCTGCGATTTCAGGTTCACATAGCAGATGCTCTGAGCTATTCACGATACAGGGAAAATTTACTGGAACATTTTCTGAACAAGGTAATAATTCTGCGATTTCAGGTTCACATAGCAGATGCTCTGAGCTATTCACGAAACTAGAGCGAGGTGTAGAAACAGGAAGATCAAGACACAATGTTTGCGCATCTGAATCACCATTCATTTGTAAAATTGGAAAATTCAGATGCTGGGGTTCTGAGGTTTCTAGACAGGATTGCTGGGACTCGGAAACTGATGTAGTGCATCTATTGGCATCTGCTGGATCAGACAGGAGTTGAACTTTATTAACACAGGTAATTTCTGCAGAAGTGTTTGCAGAGGCAGGCAAGATTTTTCTGGTGTCTGTTTCACTGAACAAAGACTCATGAGTACTGGCTAGACTGGACTCGGAAGTCAGCAGGACCTCTGGATTCTCTGCTGAGAAATTTGTGCAGGGCAAGGTTAAGAAAGTATCAGTGGCTTCTGTTTTACTGGGAAGTAACACTGAGTTATCCATGGTACAGGGTGGAATTGCAGGAACTTCAATTTCACACAAAAAGAGCTCCGAATCACCTGCTGAATCAGCGAAAGGTGCTGAAGCAGGCGGGTCAGAACGCCAAATTTGCGAATTCGGAGTCACATAAAAATCATCCAAAATCAGTTCCCACACATCAATCAAAGGAGCCACACAGTCATACCTACACACACCAGTCTCTATTAGGTTATAGGCTGACTTAATGCATGCATTCAATACCATTTCACTTTTTGCACTGTAAAATTGACAAAATGAACTTGAATTATTCTTCCATTCACAGACCAGGGCTTCCATCTCTTCCCTCTCGAATGGAGGATCCCATGCATACTTAACAGCGAAACATTTAGGCTGATCACAGTTTGCAGATATGATTGTGACAGGCCCATGTATAGGGTTAATTAGCAGGTGATTGGCAGATTCCTTATTCTTAACCACCTGGGCGGTATGGACGAGCTCAGAAGGATTCGTTATCTCTTCGCAGAGATGAACGCAATCCACAAACAGAACCAGGAGCAGGGTAACTAACTCAGCACGGGTGATCACGATACGCGCAACCTACCAAAACGTGCTGGAAAGCTGACTAACTGCACACAGGATATAAACAGTTCGTGTACGTATACATCAGCGACACTAATGTATCAACGTAACACGAATACAAGGAAAATAATAAACGTGCTGGTATGCATATATATTGGCAATGAACCAATATATGATGCAAAGACCAGCAAAGTATCTTTAGAACAAGAAACACGATCGGGGGCTGAAGCAACAGCAAGACAGGCTTAAACTGAAGCTATGAAAACCCGAGGAGTCCTGCAGGAAGCAGATCTTTATACTGAGGTCATCCAATGGGAGCAGACATGCAGATTCCCACACAGGTGAATGATAATCAGTCACAAGCTGACAGCAGGGAAAGGCAGACAAAGCTATGCAGCTTGCATGGAAAGAGATCAGAACTGCCTGAGCTGCAGCACTACTACTTCCAGCAATACCTGCTGCAGCAGCGATCATGACAGCATAGAGGTGCAGTGGGGGACGTGTTAGAAGTACTGTACATTTTTGAAACAGTTCAGTGCCAGTGTTCTTGGTATATGAAAGCAAAGTTCCAGCACCCAGTCCCCTGCCTGTAGCGCTGATTGACATTATCTTTCTCATTAAGTGGCACAGGGGAATAATCCACATGTTTTCATTCACAATTTTCAAAAACAGAGAATTAAAGGAACAGTACAGAAACACTGAGGAAGATGATACAAGGCATTTTTCAAACAGGGATCAGAATATTTAGTACTTTATTGTCAGTATAGGCACAGAACAACAGATTTGTATTCTAATCTACATCGTGGAAGTGACATGCCTATATTTTATAAAATGGAGCTAAAATCAATTATGCAAGTACTATAGCATAATGATCAGGATCACATCTTATTATTTTCAAACAAACGTACTGTAAGTAAATCTAGACTAACACTCACAAATACAAAAGCAGCAGTACGTTATAATACAGTTTATATTACAATATTCCCCCTTGTATATTTTTAAATAATGCTTTTTCTTTTTTTTCTTCTCAAACATAGCTGGCCAGTGTGTAAATGTAATTGCTTTGCAGCTAAGCAAAGAAGTCTTTAGTTAAAAAGTTTAAGCTGAATTTTAATACACAGCTATAACACATAATGTATATAAAAGGAGATAATAAAGTAAAGCAAAAAAACGTACAGCCTCACAGTTTTCACTTTTCATGCAGGGTTAAGGTCATGTTTTTCTAGATCATAAAATGGGAACAGTTTAGGGGGAAAAAGTGGATTAATCTGTTTCATTTCATTTCTTTGCACCTCAGCCAGCGCACATCTTGGGCAGTGAGACAAAAAAGTAACTGCTTTATCAAGCTGATTATAAAGCTATCCATGGATTGTCAGCAGGTGTTTCTGAAAAGAGTGATCAGTCACCATTCAGAGACACACACAGATGGCAATTTTCTATTGCACCTCTATGGCTGCCCTCCGCATTGAGAGAAAAACACATGGAGAATTACATGAGCAGAACACAGATGAAAAGCTGAAGTAAGGAAAAGGATGAGAAGATATACAGAAGGAATACAACTATAGACAGGAAAGAAAAGAGTTCTCAGGGGGCAACAGATAATAATTTGTGCTCTTTTGAAAAAAAAAAAAGCTACAATATTATATAGATATCATTTTTCATTAAGTCACCATGATGTCTATAATAAATTATGAGATCAACCAACATCATTGTTTCTGTAATTATTAAGTTCCTCTTTACACCATAAAAATAGACATATAAATTCATCCAATAAGCAGATATATGATATAGGCTTCATTTCCTGCAGATGTAATTCTTACATAAGTTTAAATGTTTATATGCCTTGCATGTATATTTTTGAGGACTATATTTAACCATTTCAGCCCATGGGGATTTTTCACCTTATGCATCGGAGCAATTTTCACCTCTCATTCATTCACTAATAACTTTATCACAGTGCTGGTCGTAATGGAAAAATCTACGCTTACGGATCATTACGCGTAATTTTACGCTATTACGCATTACGCAATTACGGTTACTGCGTAGGAAATTATCTACGGTACATCACTGTAATTACGCGTAAACTTACGCAGTTACGCGTAAGGATACTGTAATGTAGGCGCTTACACTACGATGTTACGCGTAGTGCTGTAATACCCATTAATGCGTATTTTTTTACGCATACGGACGATATGTACGCAATAGCCGTCAATGTGACAGTTATTGCGTACATATCATTCGTATGCGTCAAAACGTACGCTTATACTGAAGGGCGGGAGAAGATACTATTGGTTGCTTAGGATGTTGACTGATTGGCTACTCTTAGAAAAGGGGAGTTTTTACGTTAGTAATTACGCGTAAAATTACGCGTAAGTGTTCGTAAAATTACGCATACCTAGCAATTACGGTAGACAGTGTAATTACGATACCACTCTACTGCTTACGCGTAAATAATTACGCGTAAGACCGTAATTTACGCGTAGCGCTTACGCGTAAATTTACATTGAATTACGATGCGTAATTACGCTCATGCGTAATTTCGGCCCAGCACTGCTTTATCACTACTAAACACAATTTATTGAGCTATATCTTGTTTTTTCCACAACTAATTAGGCTTTCTTTGGGTGGTACATTTTGCTAAGAATTTTTTTTTTATAAATGCATTTTAACAGGATTAATAAGAAAAAAATGGAAAAAATTCATTATTTCTCAGTTTTCGTCCATTATAGCTTTAAAATAATCCATGCTACCATAATTAAAACCTATGTATTTTATTTGCCCGTTTGTCTCGGTTATGACACCATTTAAATTGTGTCCCTATCACAATGTTTGGCGCCAATATTTTATTTGGAAATAAAGGTGCATTTTTTTCCGTTTTGCATCCATCACTATTTACAAGCTTATAATTTAAAAAAAATTCTTAGTATACCCCCTTCAAATGCATATTTAACCACTTGAGGACCTAGGGCTTTCTACCCCTTAAGGACCGGCCACTTTTTTTCCATTCAGACCACTGCAGCTTTCATGGTTTATTGCTCGCTCATACAACCTACCACCTAAATGAATTTTGGCTCCTTTTCTTGTCACTAATAAAGCTTTCTTTTGGTGCTATTTGATTGCTCCTGCGATTTTTACTTTTTATTATATTCATCAAAAAAGACATGAATTTTGGCAAAAAAAATGATTTTTTTAACTTTCTGTGCTGACATTTTTCAAATAAAGTAAAATTTCTGTATACATGCAGCGCGAAAAATGTGGACAAACATGTTTTTGATAAAAAAAAACCCATTCAGTGTATATTTATTGGTTTGGGTAAAAGTTATAGCGTTTACAAACTATGGTGCAAAAAGTGAATTTTCCCATTTTCAAGCATCTCTGACTTTTCTGACCCCCTGTCATGTTTCATGAGGGGCTAGAATTCCAGGATAGTATAAATACCCCCCAAATGACCCCATTTTGGAAAGAAGACATCCCAAAGTATTCACTGAGAGGCATAGTGAGTTCATAGAAGATATTATTTTTTGTCACAAGTAAGCGGAAAATGACACTTTGTGAGAAAAAAAAAAAAGTTTCCATTTCTTCTAACTTGCGACAAAAAAAATGAAATCTTCCACGGACTCACCATGCCCCTCTCTGAATACCTTGAAGGGTCTACTTTCCAAAATGGGGTCATTTGTGGGGTGTGTTTACTGTCCTGACATTTTGGGGGGTGCTAAATTGTAAGCACCCCTGTAAAGCCTAAAGGTGCTCATTGGACTTTGGACCCCTTAGCGCAGTTAGGGTGCAAAAAAGTGCCACACATGTGGTATCGCCGTACTCAGGAGAAGTAGTATAATGTGTTTTGTGGTGTATTTTTACACATACCCATGCTGAGTGGGAGAAATATCTCTGTAAATGGACAATTGTGTGTTATAAAAATTAACAAATTGTCATTTACAGAGATATTTCTCCCACCCAGCATAGGTATGTGTAAAAATACACCCCAAAACACATTATACTACTTCTCCCGAGTACGGCGATACCACATGTGTGGCACTTTTTTGCACCCTAACTGCACTAAGGGGCCCAAAGTCCAATGAGTACCTTTAGGATTTCACAGGTCATTTTTGTTTCAAGACTACTCCTCGCGGTTTAGGGCCCCTAAAATGCCAGGGCAGTATAGGAACCCCACTAATGACCCCATTTTAGAAAGAAGACACCCCAAGGTATTCCGTTAGGAGTATGGTGAGTTCATAGAAGTTTTTATTTTTTTGTCACAAGTTAGCGGAAATTGATTTTAATAGTTTTTTTTCACAAAGTGTCATTTTCCGCTAACTTGTGACAAAAAATAAAATCTTCTATGAACTCACCATACTCCGTACGGAATACCTTTGGGTGTCTTCTTTCTAGAATGGGGTCATTTGTGGGGTTCCTATACTGCCCTGGCATTTTAGGGGCCCTAAACCGTGAGGAGTAGTCTTGAAACCAAATGTCGCAAAATGACCTGTGAAATCCTAAAGGTACTCATTGGACTTTGGGCCCCTTAGCGTACTTAGGGTGTAAAAAAGTGCCACACATGTGGTACCGCCGTACTCAGGAGAAGTAGTATAATGCGTTTTGGGGTGTATTTTTACACATACCCATGCTAAGTGGGAGAAATATCTCTGTAAATGACAATTGTTTGATTTTTTTACACACAATTGTCCATTTACATAGAAATTTCTCCCACCCAGCATGGGTATGTGTAAAAATACACCCCAAAACACATTATACTACTTTTCCTGAGTACGGCAGTACCACATGTGTGACACTTTTTTGCAGCCTAGGTGCGCTAAGGGGCCCAACGTCCTATTCACAGATCATTTTGAAGCATTTGTTTTCTAGACTACTCCTCGCGGTTTAGGGCCCCTAAAATGCCAGGGCAGTATAGGAACCCCACAAGTGACCCCATTTCAGAAAGAAGACACCCCAAGGTATTCCGTTAGGTGTATGGCGAGTTCATAGAAGATTTTATTTTTTGTCACAAGTTAGTGAAAAATGACACTTTGTGAAAAAAAACCAATAAAAATTAATTTCCGCTAACTTTTGACAAAAAATAAAATCTTCTATGAACTCGTCATACACCTAACAAAATACCTTGGGGTGTCTTTTTTTCTAAAATGGGGTCACTTGTGGGGTTCCTATACCGCCCTGGCATTTTACAGGCCCAAAACCGTGAGTAGTCTGGAAACCAAATGTCTCAAAATGACTGTTCAGGGGTATAAGCATCTGCAAATTTTGATGACAGGTGGTCTATGAGGGGGCGAATTTTGTGGAACCGGTCATAAGCAGGGTGGCCTTTTAGATGACAGGTTGTATTAGCCCTGATCTGATGGATAGGAGTGCTAGGGGGGTGACAGGAGGTGATTGATGGGTGTCTCAGGGGGTGGTTAGAGGGGAAAATAGATGCAATCAATGCACTGGGGAGGTGATCGGAAGGGGGTCTGAGGGGGATCTGAGGGTTTGGCCGAGTGATCAGGAGCCCACACGGGGCCTGATCTGAGGGGTAGGTGTGCTAGGGGGTGACAGGAGGTGATTGATGGGTGTCTCAAGGTGTGATTAGAGGGGGGAATAGATGCAAGCAATGCACTGGCGAGGTGATCAGGGCTGGGGTCTGAGGGCATTCTGAGGGTGTGGGCGGGTGATTGAGTGCCCTAGGGGCAGATAGGGGTCTAATCTGATAGGTAGCAGTGACAGGGGGTGATTGATGGGTAATTAGTGGGTGTTTAGGGTAGAGAATAGATGGAAACACTGCGCTTGGGTGGTGATCTGATGTCGGATCTGCGGGCGATCTATTGGTGTGGGTGGGTGATCAGTTTGCCCGCAAGGGGCAGGTTAGGGGCTGATTGATGGGTGGCAGTGACAGCGGGTGATTGATGGGTGGCACTGACAGGGGGTGATTGATGGGTGGCAGTGACAGGGGGTGATTGATGGGTGATAGGTGATTGGCAGGTGATTGACAGGTGATCAGTGGGTTATTACAGGGAAGGACAGATGTAAATATTGCACTGGCGAATTGATAAGGGGGGGTCTGAGGGCAATCTGAGCGTGTAGGCGGGTGATTGGGTGCCCGCAAGGGGCAGATTAGGGTCTGATCTGATGGGTAACAGTGACAGGTGGTGATAGGGGGTGATTGATGGGTAATTAGTTAGTGTTTAGAGGAGAGAATAGATGTAAACGCTGCGCTTGGGTGGTGATCTGATGTCGGATCTGCGGGCGATCTATTGGTGTGGGTGGGTGATCAGATTGCCCGCAAGGGGCAGGTTAGGGGCTGATTGTTGGGTGGCAGTGACAGGGGGTGATTGATGGGTGATAGGTGATTGGCAGGTGATTGACAGGTGATCAGTGGGTTATTACAGGGAAGGACAGATGTAATTAATGCACTGGCGAATTGATAAGGGGGGGGGGGGGGTCTGAGGGCAATCTGAGCGTGTGGGCGGGTGATTGGGTGCCCGCAAGGGGCAGATTAGGGTCTGATCTGATAGGTAACAGTGACAGGTGGTGATAGGGGGTGATTGATGGGTGATTGATGGGTAATTAGTGGGTGTTTAGAGAAGATAACAGATGTAAACGATACATTTGGGAGGTAATCTGACGGCGGGTTTGCGGGCGATCTAATGGTGTGGGTGGGTGATCAGATTGCCCGCAAGGGGCAGGTTAGGGGCTGATTGATGGGTGGCAGTGACAGGGGGTGACAGGGGGTGATTGATGGGTGATAGGTGATTGGCAGGTGATTGACAGGTGATCAGTGGGTTATTACAGGGAAGAACAGATGTAATTAATGCACTGGTGAATTGATAAGGGGGGGTCAGAGGGCAATCTGAGCATGTGGGCGGGTGATTGGGTGCCCGCAAGGGGCAGATTAGGGTCTGATCTGATAGGTAACAGTGACAGGTGGTGATAGGGGGTGGTTGATGGGTGATTGATGGGTAATTAGTGGGTGTTTAGAGAAGATAACAGATGTAAACGATACATTTGGGAGGTAATCTGACGGCGGGTTTGCGGGCGATCTAATGGTGTGGGTGGGTGATCAGATTGCCCGCAAGGGGCAGGTTAGGGGCTGATTGATGGGTGGCAGTGACAGGGGGTGACAGGGGGTGATTGATGGGTGATAGGTGATTGGCAGGTGATTGACAGGTGATCAGTGGGTTATTACAGGGAAGAACAGATGTAATTAATGCACTGGTGAATTGATAAGGGGGGGTCAGAGGGCAATCTGAGCATGTGGGCGGGTGATTGGGTGCCCGCAAGGGGCAGATTAGGGTCTGATCTGATAGGTAACAGTGACAGGTGGTGATAGGGGGTGGTTGATGGGTGATTGATGGGTAATTAGTGGGTGTTTAGAGAAGATAACAGATGTAAACGATACATTTGGGAGGTAATCTGACGGCGGGTTTGCGGGCGATCTAATGGTGTGGGTGGGTGATCAGATTGCCCGCAAGGGGCAGGTTAGGGGCTGATTGATGGGTGGCAGTGACAGGGGGTGACAGGGGGTGATTGATGGGTGATAGGTGATTGGCAGGTGATTGACAGGTGATCAGTGGGTTATTACAGGGAAGAACAGATGTAATTAATGCACTGGTGAATTGATAAGGGGGGGTCAGAGGGCAATCTGAGCGTGTGGGCGGGTGATTGGGTGCCCGCAAGGGGCAGATTAGGGTCTGATCTGATAGGTAAAAGTGACAGGTGGTGATAGGGGGTGATTGATGGGTGATTGATGGGTAATTAGTGGGTGTTTAGAGGAGAGAATAGATGTAAACAATGGATTTGGGAGGTGATCTGATGTCGGATCTGTGGGCGATCTATTGGTGTGGGGGGGTGATCAGATTGCCCGCAAGGGGCAGGTTAGGGGCTGATTGATGGGTGGCAGTGACAGGGGGTGATTGACGGGTGATTGACGGGTGATTGACGGGTGATTGACAGGTGATTGACAGGTGATTGACAGGTGATCAGGGGGATAGATGCATACAGTAAACAGGGGGGAGTAGTCTGGGGGGGGGTGTCTGGGGAGAATCTGAGGGGTGGGGGGTGATCAGGAGGGGGCAGGGAGCAGGGGGGGGATAAAAAAAAATAGCGTTGACAGATAGTGACAGGGAGTGATTGATGGGTGATTAAGGGGGTGATTGGGTGCAAACAGGGGTCTGGGGGGTGGGCAGGGG
The DNA here is from genome assembly GCF_040937935.1 of Hyperolius riggenbachi. NCBI lineage: Eukaryota > Metazoa > Chordata > Amphibia > Anura > Hyperoliidae > Hyperolius > Hyperolius riggenbachi. The sequence continues at coordinate 185,258,222 of NC_090649.1, read as the reverse complement.
GGGTCTGATGGGTGCTGTGGGCGATCTGGGGCAGGGGGGGGGAGAAATCAGTGTGCTTGGTGCAGACTAGGGTGGCTGCAGCCTGCCCTGGTGGTCCCTCGGACACTGGGACCACCAGGGCAGGAGGCAGCCTGTATAATACACTTTGTAAACATTACAAAGTGTATTATACACTTTGTATGCGGCGATCGCGAGGTTAACATCCCGCCGGCGCTTCCGTATAGCCGGCGGGATGTTGCGGCGGGCGAGCGGTGACAGGCGCCGGCGGAGGATCGCGTCACGGATGACGCGATCGCTCTGCCCATGCCCTTAGAAGGACCGCCGCCTCTGTGGGTGAGCCGGTCCTTCAGGGCTCCACTTCCCGGCCGCCGCTGTGCGTTAGGCGGTCGGGAAGTGGTTAAAAAGTTCAGACCCTTAGGTAACTATTTATGTTGTTGTTTGTTTATTGTAATTTTTTTTCCATTAAAATCTTATTTGGGTAATATTTTGGTGTGGGAAATAAACAGTTAATTTTTAATAGCGAGGAGAACGCCAGCGCATACCCTGCATCCAAGACAAGTGCTAACATTTATTAAACTAGTTTAATAAATGTTAGCACTTGTCTTGGATGCAGGGCATGCATTTTTCAGTCTGGTAGAGGCGGTGTATGCCTGTGCGATTAACCATTCAATTGCAACGTGTGTTTAGGGATGCGCAGCCTTTACCCCCACCTTTCCTTAACTTTGTAACTATGGAACTGTCAGGTTAGCTGCTCCCATCCTCTCCTCCTGAGTTTCCTGTTTGCATGATAAGTAGCAGCAGATTTGCATATGATTTGCATCTGAATTGAATGCGAAGTGTGCAGAAATTTATTTAGGTGCTGCACACTGAGCTGGTGGTCATTTCAGATGCAGCCTTAGTGGTATGCGCTGGCGTTCTCCTCGCTGTTCAACCAAATGTAAGTTACACATTTTTTTTGCTTAGCTGCTCCCAAGGTTTTAAATTTTAGGTTAGGTCACTTGCCCGGAGGTTTTGTCTCACCGTGGCGCAAGTGTCTAGTATAATATACTTTGCATGCAAACCATATTGGAAGCTAAAGTTCCTCCTAGTTTAATAAATGTTAGCACTTGTCTTGGATGCAGGGCATGCATTTTTCAGTCTGGTAGAGGCGGTGTATGCCTGTGCGATTAACCATTCAATTGCAACGTGTGTTTAGGGATGCGCAGCCTTTCCCCCACCTTTCCTTAAGTTAATTTTTAATGTTATTACATGTGTAAATTGTAATGTAAAAAATATGTAGATGTAGTTTTACTATTTGGCCACAAGATGGCCACCTTGAGTTTATTTTTTTCTCCTTGTGCTTCTCGATCACCAGAAGCACAAGGTGGACGGGGAAACTTTTTTTTGCACAAAGACTGAAGCCTCTTGTAAGAGCGCTTCGGTTTTTCAGCTGGGGACACGGATCGGTGATCGGGAACTATGGTCCCACTCACTGATCCCAGGGCTACCGGCGGACAGCACGGGGCACGGGGCATGCCCGTGATCACGGGGGCGCGCCGAAGTGCGGCACCGCAGCAGAGCAGCTGTCTGGACGTGAGGATCACGTCCGGGTGGCAGAAATGGTTAAATAGCAACATTCCTGCCAGCTATACTTTTCTCCTGAAGTTGCTGTAAGCTGCATCATAACTGGCAGTTCCACTTTCAGGCAATTTAAAGCAACACCGAGCCAAAGCTCAGGTCCAAAAACAGATACTTACCATGAAGAGAGGAAAGCCTTAGGATACTATTGAGGCTTCCCTCGGTGGTCCAGTGTCCTCTGTTGGTGAGAGTGCACCCCTCCGCATGATGGCCACACAGCTGCTCTTCCCCAAATTTAATTAGAAGCTCAAGCCCGCCTACTATATTCTCATTCACTAATCAGGGGGCTAACGGCAGGTGGCGGGAGCGCGTGCGAGAGCGCACGGGATTGCGGGCAGAGCGCAGCTGCAGCAGCACAGCCTATCTGGAGGAACATATTTGTCCAGATAGGCGGAAGTGGTTTTAGTATGTTTCAGCACTATGCAATTGAAAAAGAACCAACAAGCAGGTAAGAAAGTACTGCCAAAATTATTCTGACTATTTTCTGGTGGCTTAAAAGGCATTTTATTAACCTCCTTAGCGGTATGGACAAGCTCAGCTCGTCCATTAAAAAACTGTTTGTTTTTTTTCAAACACGAAGCAAGCACTTCGCTTGCTGCGTGTCTATTCTGATCGCCGCCGCCCGCCACCGATGCTCTGCTAAGCACCGCGATAGAGCTCCCCCCCCCCTCTAAGACCCCGTGCGCAGCCTGGCCAACTAGTGCCATGCAGGGGTGGATCGGAAATCCGGATGACGTCACGCCATCGATGATGTCGATGATGTCATCGCGATCGTCGTCATGGCGACGGGGGAAGCCCTTAAGGAAATCCCGTTCAGAATGGGATTTCCTTACATGGCTACACGCCGGCGGTGGCGATCGCAACTACGCGCTGGATGCCGCAGGGATCAGGGAACATGTAGTGCTAGCTACATGATTTAAAAAAAAAATTAACAAAAACTGCTGCGCCGCCACCCTGGCGCAGGTAATGGAACGCCAGGGTGGTTAATAAGGTGTGAAAATATCACCTAGGAGAAAACTTAGGAGAAAAAGTGATTGAAATAAGGGCTGCTGTGTTTATGCTGTCAGCCTGATGGTTGATGGAATAGCAGGGCCGGCTAGACAGTATTAATGGTATGTAAAATCATTAAAATGCTATTCTTATAAAGATACGCTTGTAATGTTCTTTGTCAGTAATTAGTTGTAAATACAATTTTTTAAGACATGGATGTATGAAATAGTGATCTTTAAAGTGTACCTGAAATGGGGTTAAATAGTGTATTTATACTTACCTGGGGCTTCTTCCAGTCCCATAAGGTGCGTGCACTCCCTCACCATCCTCCCCAGCCGCTCCATTCTCTTGTAATCTTCCCTGGTAATCTAGTAAGCACAGAGCGGTCCCGGCCATGGGAGCACAATGGGGGTGCACGCACGGCCAGCACATGCATGCGAAGAAGGGCTGTGCCAGCCAGATTAACAGGGGAGAGTAGAAGAGACTAAGATTTTTTTAAAACGCGCACACTTGTCTCAAAGACACAAAAGATCAAATTCTCACAGTTCCACCGTATGAATAGACTCCACAAGGATCCAATCGTGGACGCAATAGGCTGCCCCTTTGATCTTTGTCCCGGACAATCACATCCACATGCAATAAAAACAAAGCAGATACATAGCGTAAAACTGCGACCACTAGGGAAATCTTTCAAAGAAAACCGTCACCAAAGTAATCAGGGTGTAAGTAAACTAAAAGGCCACCTCTGACCAGCACCAGTGCCAGGACACCCCCCATGTGCCCGCACTCACCGCGCTGGCTTCCCGAATCTCCGGAGGTGGGATTGAAAGTATGAGGGGGTAGCGATCATTCACAGCTTCCTAAAATTATACTGCAACTAAAAACACTGGACATAGCGTAATTCCGTAAATTTATTAAAAAGTTTAAAATCAATTGCACTCACAAGCCTTGCAGGGTCACAGCACATAGCGTAACAGTTAGGGTCCCGGGAATGGCTCAGCTGTTGCCGTGTCAGATCCTGGCTCGCTCAATCTCCCGGCCGGCACTACTTCCTCATCCAGTCACGTGCGTTAAAGCTCCTCCCTATGCATTTCATCAACTCATTGACTCATCAGCCCCTCAATGAGTTGACAAAATGCATAGGGCGGAGCTTTAACACACGTGACTGGATGAGGAACCCTAACTATTATGCTATCTTAGTTTCCTATATGTCTGCACATTGACATTTGCTAACGCGAACCACGGAGTGCAGATTTTCCTAAGCGCATATTTTTGGGTGATTTTAAGATTAGAAGAGAACAGAGTGGTCAGAGAGAGGACGACAAGGGAGCCCACATAGCTCATGGGGCTTGAGGAAGCCATAGGTAAGTATGGCTTGACATACCACTGCTATGCAGACGACACCCAACTATATCTTTCCTTCAAGCCTGGTGTGACAGACCCAACTCTAACTATAAACGCCTGCTTACGTGAACTACAGCAATGGATGAATGACAACTGGCTGAAACTAAATGCAGACAAAACTGAAGTCCTTCTGATTGGAGGGCAGAGCATGATAACAAAACAACTTAACTTGCAGTCTTCACCACTGGGAATAGGAGGCACGGATCTACGCAGCTCTGATCATGTGCGTAGCCTGGGAGTTCTAATCGATGGGGATTTAAACTTCAGAACTCAAATCTCTGCTGTGGTGAAATCATCCTATTTTCACCTGAAGAACTTTGCAAAAATCAAGCACCTCATACCCCCAGAAGATCTGCCAACCTTAGTCCACGCCTTCATCACATCCCGACTGGACTACTGCAATGCTCTCTACACTGGCCTTCCAAAAAAGGTCTTGTACCGCCTACAGCTGATACAGAATACTGCTGCCAGACTGCTAACCAACCAACCCCGTCACTGCCACATAATGCCAGTCCTGCATTCCCTTCACTGGCTACCTATAGAATGGAGGGTCCTATTCAAGATCGGCCTACTGACATTTAAATCCCTGAATAATCTAGGCCCTGGATACATGAAAGATATGTTACAGCTGCGTAGCAATCCCCGCATTCTCAGATCCACAGGTTCTAATAATCTAGTCATACCCAGAGTCCACTTGGAAACTTTTGGTCCCAGAGCCTTCTGTCATGCTGCCCCTACGTTTTGGAACTCCTTACCTCAACAGATCAGGACAGACCCATCCCTGGACGTGTTTAAATCCAGACTGAAAACCCACCTGTTCAGTCTGGCATTTGCAGAAATATAACTTTTGTTGTGTGAATACTTCATCCTACTAATTACTGAATCTGAGAGAGCCTACGCGCTTTGAGTCCTATGGGAGAAAAGCGCTATAGAAATGTTATTGTATATATATAAATACACCATTAAACCCCATCTCAGGTTTACTTTAAGATGTATCTACACAGCAGAATTTGTTTTAGTTACCTCACCTCTAACAACCACTAAAATAAAAAAGCTCTGTGCTATGTTGGTAATTGCTCTAAATTCAATGTGTTGGCACAAGTCTGGAAATGTGGAACATCTCCAGATATCTCCTTAGCAGAAATTGTTAATTTATTTTCTCAATAGAAAAAAAAACACAGAACAAACTGTATGTCCTCAAAAAAAAGATTAACTGCCACCTACCTACTTTTTGGGTCCTTTCACAGTTAATTTGTTTCATTCCATCGCAATGGACAATATACTGTAATTGCATCCCAGCCCATTGCAATGATATTTCTATAGTACGTATGCTGTGCATTTACAGGACAACTTGCGCATTTTTAGTAGCAGTGAGGCATAGTTTCATAGTACTGTATGCTTCACTGAATGGTCACACACATGTCTGACCAGCGATTTGACTTTTTGGCACTGTTGCTTTGCGATGGTATCACAACACAATGTGCATAGTGTGAAAGGACCCTATGTGGTGTATGCAGTAAACCGTGTTAAGCAGAATTACACACATAAAGCCTTATGCACGATGAGTACAGCATAATGTATTGCATTCTGCTCTACTCATCGTGCGGTAAAACTTTGCACACATAATTCTTCTTAATACAGTTTATTGTATACACCCTAATATAACTTTAGAAAAAGGCATATTGTAAACTGTAGTATGGATTGGGATACAAATGTAATTATGTAATATAACTACAATAAAACATTTGTACGCAACTTTCTGAATTTAAAGCCCATTGCCCCCAAAAAAGCAAAAATCCAGCCCTCTAAACAAACAAAAAACATATTTGATTAAAAAAATATGTATTTACTTTAATTCCCAACAGAAGTCCTGTGGTAACCTGGGCTTTAAGTTATACAGTATACACATTTTCAGTTATTGTCACTGGTAATATTTTAAGGCAAGTTTGGTAAAAAAAAAAAAAAAAAAAACTACAAACTGCTGGCTCAACAATATGTATTGGTCTGTGGCGAAACTATTTTTGCATACTTCTAACATCCTTTTGGCCAGTAGTAGCTCCTTTCTTGGTTGCTTGCTTTTCTTTAAGGTGAGTGTGCCATATAACAATGGAAAACCCACGTGTCAGTGAAGGAGAATATGGTGATCACTGCTGATCTCAGGTTCTTCTGTGGCCTCATAAACTTGAACTTGTCCTTTGGGGTAGATGTCACACTAGTGATACAGATGTACATAAAAAATTGAGAATTTGAAAATTATGTAGACCATGCCACCCTGAGTAAGTGCATGGCCTAACATAGGTGGCAGGGCCAGGACTCTGAAGGCTACCAATATCTAAGGGAAAAAGTCACCAATTGGGGTTGGTTAAGGTTCAGATAATGAAACAAAAATTGTTCTGAAGTTGAGAGAGCCTATCTATCTGCAGCTGGAACAACCATCCCTAAATAGGGGCGGTGATCATCAACATCATTTGTTATGAGCAGCATACAGTACTGTTCTGTCTTTCCTGCTAGACTTTTTAGAGTCATGTCACACCTTCAGGCAGGCAAATGTTACTAAGCAGAAATGGTAAAACATTTTCTAGAACAGTAAAATTTATTCAGATGAAGCTACTTTACTTTATCTTTGGATGCAGCTGAGCTTAGAACTGCAGCTGAGCTTGACTTAGAAAGTTGTATATTACAAATGTTATTTTTATCCAATTTCCAATCCAATGAAACGTCATGAGGTTCATCCTCAAAAGGACCACTATTACAAAAATTGTAAATACATACATATAAAACATATGTTTCTTCCATAGAAAAATGCACCATAAGTTGGACTAGTCCACTTCCTTGAGGAGGATTCTCCGTATTTACAAAATCACTCCTAAAAATGATCTACCATACATGAAGATGTATGCATGCCTACTCGCTTGTAAACTATTCTGGGAGTTGACCTTAAAAGCTGTAAGTAAAGAAAGTAAAGAAAAACCTAAGGATCCACCATGAGGAGATGGACCAGTCCAAAATCCTTTAGATCTGTCGTATTTGTACTATCATAAGATACAGCCACACAGAAACAAGGTCATTTATAGAGCACTTTACTCTGGGACAAATCTTATATGTATGTATTTTAAATGTTACAATTTTTCATCATAGCGGTCCTTTCATAATGAAGATTTGCCACCAGGATACAGATAAATCATCTTAGCATTATTGCCTATGTGAGCATGAAAGAGAAAATAAGCAAGTAGACCACTACTCAATACATACAATAATTTTGCATAGACTTTCATGTAATCACTCACAGTACAGAGCCCATTCCATGTGTTGTGATATAACGTGTCTGGGAACATTTTAGTGGACACCAACATTCACATTACAACGAACCTTGCGCATCATGCCTCACGATATTGCATTCATGCAAATGTTGTATAGGGGCGAACAGGCCCTTAATGGAATGTGAGCCTTCAGTTTGCGTGGCAGTGAAGTTAAACATTTAGTCAACACATGCAAGATGCTCTAGGCAAGCAGCGTCCCTTATTAGTCCTTTATTAATACATCATTCCAGAAGAAGGGCATGTCCTCCAAGTCTGATATCTCAAATATAAGCAGCAAAAACAATTCCTCTAAATGATAAAATGACTGCAGAGGGACAGCTAAATCCACCGTACAGCTAAGCATTCTGAACTGAGACAAATTATAGTTTAAATGGGATGTCAGAAAGAAAACTACAGAGTGGGGATATCCCCTTAAAATCATCAGAGCAACCCTTCAGATGCAGAATGTTCGACATCCTCCTGAAATTACGTTACACATTAAGTGCATGTTTGAAGTCAGCAGGGTGCCTGCCTAAGATGTTCTCCTTGGCTAATTTGAAACATATTGTGCTATAAGCTGCTGCAAGTAGCTAGTAATGAAGAAAGTCAAAAAATTTATGGATGAGCAAAATAGAAGCTCTTATGGATGGAGTGTTTTTAAATCAGGTGCATAATTTGCCCAGCATCAGATGATCAGACCACATGGAGAGTACATTACTAAATTGGACTTGCAAGCAGATAGAAAAGCAGCTTCTTTTAATAAGCACTCCTTCAATTTATTGGCTCTACAATTACTCACACCAAATTATCAGCAGCTGCTCAGTGTTTGGTGATTTATCTGAGATAAGGAATTACATTTATTACAAATCAACAAACCATTCAAGACCTCTTTAGAACTTTTCATGCAATTAATTTCCTTGAACACCCATGCTCTGGATCATCTTAGACATTTTATATCGACTGTAACATCTCTTGATGTGTGAAATATTTTACTACTGGAAATAGAACAAAGATTAATGCCATTCAAATTGGCTTCAGGTTTCATGTGAGGTCTGTTCAGCTGAACTGGTGTAAAGGTGCCATACATAGTTACATAGTTACATAGTTATTTTGGTTGAAAAAAGACATACGTCCATCGAGTTCAACCAGTACAAAGTACAACTCCAGCCCGTCCCTCACATACCCCTGTTGATCCAGAGGAAGGCGAAAAAACTCCCACAAGGCATGGTCCAATTAGCCCCAAAAGGGAAAAATTCCTTCCTGACTCCAGATGGCAATCAGATAAAATCCCTGGATCAACATCATTAGGCATAACCTAGTAATTGTAGCCATGGATGTCTTTCAACGCAAGGAAAGCATCTAAGCCCCCTTTAAATGCAGGTATAGAGTTTGCCATAACGACTTCCTGTGGCAATGCATTCCACATCTTAATCACTCTTACTGTAAAGAACCCTTTCCTAAATAGATGGCTAAAACGTTTTTCCTCCATGCGCAGATCATGTCCTCTAGTCCTTTGAGAAGGCCTGGGGACAAAAAGCTCATCCGCCAAGCTATTATATTGCCCTCTGATGTATTTATACATGTTAATTAGATCCCCTCTAAGGCGTCTTTTCTCTAGACTAAATAAACCCAGTTTATCTAACCTTTCTTGGTAAGCGAGACCTTCCATCCCACGTATCAATTTTGTAGCTCGTCTCTGCACCTGCTCTAAAACTGCAATATCTTTTTTGTAATGTGGTGCCCAGAACTGAATTCCATATTCCAAATGTGGCCTTACTAGAGAGTTAAACAGGGGCAATATTATGTTAGCATCTCGAGTTTTTATTTCCCTTTTAATGCATCCCAAAATTTTGTTCGCTTTAGCTGCAGCGGCTTGGCATTGAGTACGATTATTTAACTTGTTGTCGATGAGTACTCCTAAGTCCTTCTCCAAGTTTGATGTCCCCAACTGTATCCCATTTATTTTGTATGGTGCTAGACCATTGGTACGACCAAAATGCATGACTTTACATTTGTCAACATTGAACTTCATCTGCCATGTATGTGCCCATATAGCCATCCTATCCAGATCCTGTTGCAATATGACACTATCTTCCTGAGAGTTGATGATTCTGCACAATTTTGTATCATCTGCAAAAATAGCAACATTGCTCACTACTGCATCTACTAGGTCATTAATAAATAAATTGAAGAGCACTGGACCCAGTACAGACCCCTAAACAATTTTCCCTGGCAGATCTATCTTTTGGCCACATCTGGTGCCCATCTATAAGTGTAGAAGCATCTTAAAGTTTCTTACACACTTTCAATGACTGTTGCATGGAAAGAACTTTCTGGGAACCTTCTGTATTCTTTGTTCAGACATAGCACACACCTGTCTGTTCTGTTTTGTGGAGAGATAAGGGGAAGGATGAGTGGGAACAACAAAACTACAACATAAGAACAATAGATGTCCGTTTTTAGTGATTCAATATGATGGGTCATTAATGACATCATCAGTAGCATCTGGGCCAAATACTTTTCTGGCCAACAATAAGCCAATGGAGATCTAGTCTGCATGCACAGTTTAAACTTCTGTAAATTCCCCTTGGGAAGGCACAGGGGGAGAACCAGGAGAAGAGTAAAACAGAGTGGTGGATTGAAGGCAGGAACAAGATGCATGTGAAGGATTTATAGGAGGCTTTCTGGATGCTACACCCCTTCTTGTGCCACACCCCCTCCAAATGTCATTCCTGGAGCTGGAGGGGGGTGAGTGACAGCATTGACATAGAAATCACTGGGAGAAGTAGGGAGATTGACAATCTATGGTGTTACCTAGGATCTCAGAATATCCAATGCACCTCTGTGACTGTGTGTAAACCTAGCAGAGGTGTAAACAGAAACTGAAAAGAGAACAGGAATGAGGGGTGAAATGTAACAGAAACATGATGCACTGATTATGGTAAAGGGTTATCAATTGCAATAACAATATCAAACCATGCATGATTATGGAAGTTTAGAGCTCAGATATCCCCCATAAATGATCATTTCCATCTCCAGATACTTAGGGGGAAGCCAGAGTGAGTGCGGGTACATTGGGGGAGTATCCAGACACTAACTTTGGAGTGTGTCTGTCTTTAGGTGGTGGTTGTTTTTTCTACTGTGAGAGGCGACTGTTGCCATTAGAAACAGAGTTACAATACTGTGGCACCTCTTTTGTCTTTTTTCTCTCCTTATATGTGTTGGCTATGGGAAGAGGAGCAGTGGAGTCATAAGGAAGCAGAGACAGCACCCCAGGAGTGTAACTACTAGGGAGTAGCCCCTGCAACTGCAGGGGGGCCCAGAGCTGTGACGGGCCCAAACTACTAACCTTTCCTTCCTCCAAAAAAGGGGCCCATCCTTTAGACCAAGTGGTCTTGTGGCTACACTTGTTATGGGTGTGAAGATTATGATGGGCAAACTTGTTTTATGTTTTATGATGGATCCCCATGTCGTGAGCGTTACCAAGGGGAGGCAAGGGAAGGGTTGTGAACATGAAGGGGCCCCCAGAAAAGTTGTTCTGGGGTGGCCACATGATTTGTAGCTACGCCCCTGCAGCCACCCTCCTTTTTTGTCCATACCTAAAGAGAATGTTTATCTGCAGACTGGTTGTCTAAGGCTCAACACACACCATACAATCTTGGTTGTTCAATCTTACCACTTTCATGTAGTATAAGAGCTTATCCAAGCATTCATTCAAGGTATTTTCATTCTTTTGGCTCTTATACTACATAGATTTGGTAAATCTGTACAACCAAGATTGTATGGTGTGTGTTGAGCTTTACGCTGTGAGACTGTTCTCTTTGAATAATAGTGAGCAATTTGATTGTTTGTAAATAGAAACACAACTGGAGACAAAGGCAAAGATTGGTGTGTGTCAGAACCAAATACATAAAATTACTGCATAATAATACACAACAACAACAAAAAATGCACTGTCATTACTTATTTTATGTAATTGGTTCTGACACACACCAATCTTTGCCTCCAGTTGTGTGCTCCTATAATCTATTGCCTGAGGAAACAGGTCTAAACCTGAGAAGCACTTTGCAACCCCCCTGGAGTATACCAATAAATATAATTTTCTTGAATAATCAGTTTGTTGTCTTTCCTTGTAGGAGGTAAGTCCACCACTACCTCCTAAGCATTTTAAAACTTTTTAATATCTGATTTTATCCTTTTGGCGCCTCTGGTCTTCTCTACATTATAAATTATATCCACCCTTTTTCTCCTATCTACAGAGAGTGACTTCGTAATCCTGAATGAGGACAGGACAATCTCCTCACCTGCCTATACAGTGGTTGCCTGGAGGTAATCCTGGTTTGTGAGTATAATCTTATACTCTTCTCTATTAAAGCGGAATATAACCCTGCATTTCAACTTTGTTCTAAAACATTATTTACAGCATATTATATGCAACCAGCATTTTTTTTTAGTAGACCAGCATTGGAAGGGTTAAACACAGAGATTTAAAGTTCCTTGGAGAGATATGCAGAAGTTCAGATTGTTACATTCTATTTAGTTAAATGTATCTATTGAGAAATGTTACACACATTTTTTGGCTGTCCTCCAGCTCCTGCTCAGTCAGAGAGAGTGAGTCACATTCAACACTTAGATACATTTATGTAAACAAAATGTATCTATGTCAGCTTCGGATGCGTCTGCAGAAATCTCCAGGAACTTTAAAGCTCTGTGTAACCCTTCCAATGCTGGTCTAGTAAAAAAAACGCTGGTTGCATATAATATACTGTAAATAATGTTTTAGAGCAAAGTTGAAATGCAGGGTTATATTCCGCTTTAACCCATTTTGTCAATACCTACTACACTATATTGGGCTCTCAGTTTCTCTCTTTTACATGTTTAGGCAGGATGTTCTTTCAAATACATACATTTAAATAAACACAAATATTTAGGCAGCTTTTCCCGCTAAAATAACATAATTAGATAACATATCCCCAAACAATATTATTTGGTAGAGTGACCTCCCAAACAACATAATTAACAGCATGTCTCCTCAAACCTCATATTAGGCAGCATATACCTCCAAAAACATAAACAGACATCTTGTACCCCAGAACACAAAATAAGCAGTACTTTACCCTCCAAAAAATTAGGAATTAATGCTACATTAAACATTTTCATGCAGCACATACCACCAACATCATAACTAAATGTATCCTCAAACATTATAATTGGCCATGCTGTACCCCAATCAACATAATCAGGCATAATAACATGCTCCCAGAACAATTAGGCAGTGTGTACCCCCAAATGACAATTAGGCAGTGTGTTGGTGCCGACTTTAGCAGTTAATAGCAAAGCCCCCTACATGCTATCATCATCAAGATTGCTACTGTGCCTAAGTGTCAATCGCGTAGGCGCAGTAGAGAACGACCTCGCAAGGTCAGCCTTTGAACCAGAGGGGACTCCGGGCCGGCGCTGGGAGAGGAGCTGCAGCGAGGGACATGTTGGCTGCCAGGGGCTGGAGGAAGCCCCTGGTAAGTAAATGTAATTTGTTTTGGATGCCTGGATATTCCCAGAGCCTAGATGCCCATGGAGTTAATGAAAGGCAACACTTAGACTCTTCCTTCCTATTGGCCAAAAAATGCTGGATGAAACATCCCGCACCCCTTTGGTACTTTTTCTGGACCCCACCAGTTGTGCTGCCCGCTAGCTCGCTGTCTATAGACCTGCTCACAGTTCTCCTTGCTCTTGTTTCTCAGTGCCTGGCACTTGCAGATCATCGGCCTGGTTTCCCCGCTCTGCATCCCAATGCCGGGCATACTCAGCAGTCAGATTGGCATGGCCCACAGTGATGATGAGGGAGGCGAGTGGTGACAGCACATATACAGGAAGTATACTGTATACACCGCTCACCTCCCTCATCATCACTGCGGGCCAAGCTAATCTGACTGTTGCCGGGCATTAGGATGCAAAGCAGGGGGGAACCAGGGTGCGTAAAAAACGGAACGGAAACGGATGCTGTTTTGCAAAACGGATCCGTTTAAAATGCATTCCGATCTTCAACTGAACAAGTGTGGACCGAGCCTAATGATCATCTGTTATTGTCTAAATGGCAGGAGTCTAAACTTCCTACATGGCAAAGATTGAAAGTATATTTAACTCAGCACATTCCCATAAAACTTAAAGAAAATCAAAAGTTGTGTGTAGATGAGGGTTGATTAACTAAGGAAAAATACACTTGCCATCACCATCATTTAGTAAACCCAAAATGGTCACCCAGCCTCCCTCCCTACAGTCCAATCACTAAAGACAAGAGGACAAAGACCTAGATACGTTACATGCCACAGAGATTTAATGTTGTCAGATAAGTCAGTGGCCCTGGGAATACAGCCTTACCAGAACATGTAAGTGTATATAATCATCATATTCCAACATGCAGGCCAGATTAAGAGCAATAAAAGCACCCCAAACAGGAAAATTGGTACTTAGCTCTGTAATTTTCCTTTTCTGATGCAACTCCATGTCGGCATACCTGGGTTAGCTTCACCCCTTAACCTCTATAGGACCCATAAATCTACAAATTAGACCACATTACAGGTAGCCCACATTTTGCGTATATAGGACACAACTTGGATTTGACATTTTGTGGTAGGTCATATGACAACATTGAGTTGCACCAGAAAAGGAAAATTACAGAGGTAAGTACCAATTTTCCAGGTTTTCCTGGTGCCTGGATGGCGGCATACTTCCGGGGTATTGCTAGGACAAAATACATGACAAGGGTGGGTGCTTTGCAAGAAAGTTACTGTATTTATAAAGCTGAAAACAACACTTTTTTTGCAAAATTCAACTGTGTTCAAAACAGCAGAATTCATTTTGTAATAATCCACAAGTGTATTCAATGAAGACCGATTAGCCGATTTGCACATTGTCGTGATAGACACTCCTGCCCTGCAGCCCACGAGAAGGAAAGACTGCTGGTTGAGTGTGCAGTGGTATAGGAAGGTAAAGGTAACCCTCCAGGCCAGGTAAGCCTGGTAAGCTTTAAGGCCAGGTAAGCTTGTAGAATAGGCTAGATGATCCATGCAGTGATAGTCCTAGAAGTGACAGCTGAACCCGTCCTTGGTCCTGCTGGAGACACAAACAGTCTGTCTGATTGCTTGAATGCTTCAGTAGTCATGAGGTATTGTTTTAGAGTCCTTCCCACGTGTAACACGTGAAGTATTTCAGTATTAATCTCAGAGGAAAGGTAGTCCATTCTTGATTCAGGTGTTGTGCAAATGCCACTTTAGGTAAAAACTCCATGACAGGTCTAAGGACTACTCTATCTTGAAAGATGGTAACATACGGATCTTGACATCTTAATGCTTGGATCTCAGACACCCTGTGGCCCGAGGTTACCTCAACCAGAAAGGTGGACTTTAAAGTCAGATTGTCGTTGTTTCCAAACAGCAATGATCCATCATTGGGAATGTTTATTGTTTAGAATTTAAATTCGCTACCCAAGACTTTAACTACAAGGCTCTCTTGGCAGTAACTGAGCTTATCATTGACTGTGATTATGCCTTCAGAATATCAGTTGCTGCTTCAGTGATGAAATCAGCCGATAACTTTAAATCCTCTAATGCCAAAATAATTTGATCCTTTTCCAGGTTTGCAAGTATGTCCCTTGAAGGATACCTTTTATGAATATTATTGCACAAGTGTTGACTTCAATAAAGACTTTTTGTATGCTTGCATATACATTTTTCAAGTTTCTTCAATATTTTTGATCTATATATCCTTGTACTGGTAAAAAGTCTATGTGGGTGTTGTGGCACACCCTAGAGGATATTGCTCTTTTTACTTTCCTTTATATGGAATATTGTAAGTATTGCGTCTTCTAAGTTCTGGATTCATGTTCGCATGGCTTTTGCAAGAGATGTAAGAGCAATCGCTGGAAGATAGGACCCTACTTTGAACAGATCCATTTTCTTGAGGTCTGAGTCAATACGCCTGTCAAGAACATCCCTCAAAGTCACATAATCTTCCATGTGAAAGGTAATGTGTTTTACCAGCCTGGGCAAAGAAGCGTCCGCCACTGGAGGTGTCAACAGAAAGTTGATTCTCGCAGAGGGTACAAATTATGCCACCTATTTTGGGGATGGCTTATTATCAGTTTTCTCTAGTTCATCTAGTACCACTCTTTTTATCTCCTTCATGAAGGGAAACATAATAAATTTGCTAAATGAGCATAATACTTAATATGTTCCTCTGGTTGTTCTTCTGGGACTTTCCATGCCAAAGTCTCCTTAACAGGGGCTATGAATGGCTCCACAGAGGAAAAACTGAAGAAACCAGGACCTTCTGTCTTGTCATCCACTGTTTCAGAGGGACCAGCTGCTTCACCAGGAGAATCACTCGTTCTTGCTGTAGCTGTAATTTCTGCCTTGATGACTTTCCTAATAAGGTCTACTACTTAAGTAAAATCTGTAACTGTCCACCCGCCACTTAAAGCAGCTCTCACAGACCGTTTTGTCTGATATTGCTGGACATGTGCATGCCCAACACTGATTCGTTTGCTGGAATTGCTGAACATTAGTAGCACGATCTCCTCTTGAATGACTTGATCTTTTCCTACTGTGTCTTCTGAAACGAGAAGTTGAACAATATTTTTGTCTGGATGATCTCCTAGAGATGTAACCACCTGTGATACATTTCACAATATAAATCAGGGTAAGAAAACGTTTTACAATGACCAAAACTGATTAAATAATTTATGAACAAATATAGTGTAAACAAATAAGCAATTGTATTCATTATGTTATTTTCACTACAGTTCCTGTTTATCTTTTCTGTCAGGAGCAGAAAAGGAAGAATGCTACATGTCTCGTCCCTTCTCCTGTAATGCTCCTCATGGCACCACTAGCAAAATCAGAGAGACCATGATTAAAGAGAAATATTGTTGTATTTTTTTTCTCCTAAACTGTCCACATAAATCTATTCATCTGCATGCTGTCACTTCTAACCTAGGCTGTCAATAAAGAATGACAACCTGACAATGCTAGAATAATGTTAAATGAGGGTTCAGGCGCACCAAGCAGTTATCACATAAGCACAACAGGGAGGTACGGATTAACCTTTCCATAAAAGTGGCCAGTGTGAGGTCAACAAGACATCTTACAAATATACAGCGGAACAGATTATATGTTTGTATGTCTGGGCTTTAAACTCACAGGATATACACACTGCACAGGCATTCTTAGCAACAATTTAGCAAGAGTTGTAATCTATTTGTCTGCAGGGCAGATGTAATCCTCCATAGCAAGCTACAGGGATAATACACAGATTTGGATCACCAGTACATAGTTATATATAATATATCAAATACATATAAGGTCTAGCACAAGTAAAGGACTTTGCTTTGTTTTTTGCATACACATTAAAATCATGCATTTGTAAAACTACTAGATAGATTTCAAGTCCAATGTCATGGAAAAAATATGTAATAAATAAATGATATCTTTAAAATTATTACCTAACCTAAGAACAGTTCATCATGAAATATTGAACACCTACAACCATACACAGTGAGGCACAGGATAGGAACCAAACTTAAAGGAGAACTGTGATTTTCCCTTGTTTTGTGATAAATATTAAAGTTCACAAAAGAGCCAATGCAGTGCATATAACCTAATGTTTTTTTGGTACTAAAAAAAAAAAGTTAGATGCACAAATACTATATAGCTGGGTTTTAATGTTCTGTAAGCAAACTTTTATTCCTGTCCTTTTACAATGGAATACTTGAACAGATTAACAAAATGCTAAGCTAATACTATGAAACCATGTAGGAATTTTATCTAACAGAGTTATTTAGAGGAAGAGACTTCACCATAAAATGTCAGCTGTAGTGAGAGGAATATGGAGGCTGCCATATTTATTTCCTTTTAAACAATACCAGTTGCCTGGCAGCCCTGCTGATCTATTTGGCTGCAGTAGTGTCTGAATAACACCAGAAACAAGCATGCCGCTAATCTTGTCAGATCTGACAATAATGTCAGAAACACCTGATCTGCTGCATGTTTGTTCAGAATCTATGGTTAAAAGTATTAGAGGCAGAGGATCAGCAGAACTGCCCGGCAACTGGTATCGCTTAAAAGGAAATAAATATGGCAGCCTCCATATACTTCTCACTTCAGTTGTCCTTTAAAATAAAATAGTCATGGATGATCAATATTAAATAGTCTGCATACTATGGTATGTCTTCATATGGGAAGAATGTTCAAAATAAATGGAATAAACAGAGGACAATGGTGTAAAGCTTATTCAAACAGAGCCCATATAGAAAACGTTTTGCTTCTGGAAGGAAAATGCCATAGACATTAGACAATACTTCTAATGAGTCTATGAGGGATATTTAACATGATACGTGAATCTCATAAGCTTTTTCTAAACCACTTGAGAACCCACGCTTTACACCCCCCCCCCCCCCCCCCTTAAGGACCAGCTCTGTATTCTGTGATCTGTGCTGGGTGGGCTCTGCAGCCCCCAGCACAGATCAGGTAGCAGGCAGAGCGACCAGATCGCCCCCCTTTTTTCCCCCTTATGGGGATGATGTGCAGGGGGGGTCTGATCGCTTCTGCCTGCCTGAGGTTTGCGGGGGGGGGCACCTCGAAGCCCCCCTCCGCAGCGACATTCCCCTCCTCCCTCTCCTACCTCCCTTCCCCGGAGATCAGAGACTGCACAGGAACAGATCTGTCCTGTGCAGCCTCTAACAGGCTCCTGCCTGTCATGTGACAGCGATCCCCGGCCGCTGATTGGCCGGGGATCGCTGATCTGGTACAATGCTGCTACTGTTAGCAGCGTTGTACGAATGTAAACAAAGCGGATTATTTCCGCTTGTGTTTACATTTAGCCTGCGAGCCGCGATCGGCGGCCCGCAGGCTATTCACGGAGCCCCCCGCCGTGAATTGACAGGAAGCAGACGCTCGCGCGAGCGGCTGTTTCCTGATTAATTAGCCTGCAGCCGGCGACGCAGAACTGTGTCGCTGGTCCTGCAGCTGCCACTTTGCCAACGCGCGTTATGAGTGCGCGGTCGGCAAGTGGTTAAAAAGCTAAGACTTACATTTTTAAGCTCACATTTTTCATAGGTGGGCTGTATATTGTCAGTTGAGTGACCAGTTCTGAATTATTTGCATCTCAAGCAATTAGAGTTGACCAGTCTAGAATTAATCAACAACAGAAAAGACTGGGTCTCTACCTGGATTTTAAGTCAATTGGCCAAAGTTTATTTGCAAGTAACACAGTGCAAAAGCGCAACATTTTGACCAGAGTGGTATTTATCAAGTGCTTCAGGTAATACGGGTGTTGACTGGTTGACTCCCTGGTGTTACTACTGCTTGGGTTGCAGCATTTAGGTACTCTGTACTGCTTCAGTCTAGAATTAACTACAATTGTCTCTATTCACAAAACTTCTCATAAATGTCTTATTTATCACCTAAATGATAAAAATAACCTTTCAGTACATTTACAGGAAAAATAATCACTCAAAGTTGTTCCTGATTAACTTCATTTTAATAGAACTTTTCTTACCATAATTATATTATAGTTTTGCTCTTTGGATGATGTGAAATCAGAGGAAAACAGTTGAAAAAGTTATGCCCATTATGTTCTAAAAATGTCCTCAGCTAGAAAGGAACTGGTGTCTAGACCAATATTAATAATACTAACTCAGAATTAGGTTTAATATTTAAGTAAAGAAAATAATACATCAGAAGCTTGTCATCCCCGAGTCCATGTTTTCCTACATTTTCATCAGTAAACAGAAGATTTGTTACCGTATGTTATGATTCATTATGCATTTAGCTAAAAATGAAGGACGTACAATATCACTGAAGCAATTTACAAAGGAGTAAGTAGAGGTGTTTAATTCTAAAGTTCAGATTGGAAGGTATAATCTTACTGATTCCTTAAAGGGAACCAGAGATGAACGTTTTACACAAAATAAACATATCAGTTGATAGCTTGTAAAGAATAAATGCTCTACCTGATAATTTCGCCGCTCTGGTGTGCCTTTTTTAGTGTTTTTTATCCATTATTGCTCCAGGAAAAATCAAATATGGCCGCCGGCTCATTCCCTTCTCCTTCCGGGTTATGAGTTGTTCTGGATGTGCTGTCTAGGCTATATAAGACTAGGCTGCTATCTAGGCTAAATGCAGCCTTTCATCTATGTGCTTTCATTTTGGTATGATGTACAGCTGCCTGTTGGAAGTGTCTCTCATAGGAATGAAACTGCAGTCATCATCAGTATCTAGTGCACACAGAGCACACAGGGATCATATTGCAGCCACAGAGCTTCTCTCTCAGCAGGAGCAGCCCCTCCCATGTCATCACAGCTCTCAGTATGCAAAGCAGGAAATCTAAGCCAGGAGGGGGAAGGCTTGGGCTTGAAAAGACTCCACAGAAGAGTGACTCAGCTATAATGATTCCAGGTCAAACCTCGACTGAATAGTCGGTGGATTCTTATCACAGTTGCTAATAGACTAATTAAGCAGATAACAATGAAACTAAAAGCAGGGTAGGTGTTTACTGTCATGTTCCCACTGATAAATGTAATAAAATACATGAGGGTGCTTCGTCTCTGGTTCTCTTTAAGGACAGGTGGGATAGAAAGAATGACTAGGCTAACCATACAAGGTTGGTTATGGCATGATACAGTACGTCAAGCTGATCGATTCCTATCCAAGTGGAATTCGATAGTAGAGGGATCAATTCCAATACCACATGGTAAACTCTATTTTAAAAGATTTCAGCAGAAATATATCAAGCAGTGATTGAACTGCATACATTGTAAAGTATTGCTCTATGCAGTGCAGTGCACCGCCCTTTTTACATGTACATTTTTCTATATTCTTGAAAACAATGTATCAGGAGACAATGGATCATAGAACTACCACATGAGCTATATTGGCGTGCACTCAATAAGTGCCATCCAATTAGAGATGAATTAAGATGTAATGGGGCCATAGTAGTAGATGCAAAACTTATGCAAATTCATACAGCATAGTTTTTGCATCCATAACAGTGTATGCATCAAATTAGCCAGCTAGCACTGGAGATAGTGAATAGCATTATACCAGGTTTAGTTAGCTAGAGACAGGCACAGCGTGGAGTGCATGGTGGAGGGAGTGGGCTTGCATATGCAGTGGAACATGTTTTTTGTTTTGGCTTGGAGTTCGCTATGTGCATGATCTGTAAAGCAGCCCCTCTGGCCTAGACTTTTTGAAAATGCTCGGCCAGGGTGTTCACCATTTTTACATTTTATGTTGGATTTTAATGACATATTTATGTGAAATGGGTGATTTCTGCTCTGATCAATAAATATTTTGTACACGCTAGAGATCTCTGAAGCTAATTTTTTTGACTGTCTATTAGTGAATAAAGCAGTAGTAAGGTCTGCTAGATACCACTAATGACATGCAAATAAAACAAGAGATTTACTCCTGTGATGATCCTTAGAAGTTTCTTCTAGGATTTAGTCTGTGGATGTCTAACAGACTAGACAGTTACACGGAGGCCCTTGAGTGAATAGGTAATGTAAGCTCAGCGCTCTCACCTTGCAACGCTGGGTCCCCAGTTCAAATCCCAGCCAGGTCAACATCTGAAAGGAGTTTGTATGTTCTCCCTGTGTCTGCGTGTGTTTCCTCTGGGCACTCCAGTTTCCTCCAACATCCCAAAAACATACAGATAAGTTATTTGGTTTCCCCTTAAAATTGGCCCTAGACTATAATACATACACTACACAATACATACATAGACTATGGTAGGGAATAGATTGTGAGCCCCTCAGAGACAGTTAAGTGACAAGGCAATATACTCTGTACAGCGCTACAGAAGATGTCGGAACTATATAAATACTAAAGAATAATAATAGGTGTGCCGTCTAACTCCGACCTGTCCACTTTTAACCACTGGGATTAGGATAGACCTGAATAGATAAATGATATTGAAGAAGGAAAGTCTTTTTAAAACCTCCAGAAGAATTGTGAACTCCTGTAGGTCTTTAGATGTCAAGTCTAAAATAATATATAATTTCTCTCAAAGTTTGGAAAAGAGGACATTAATTTAATCCTTAGATATTGAATTTCTCCATTAACCCACTTAAAATAAAAGTATTTGAGGCAGAGGCATTGTCCTGAGTCTGACAAGCTGTGATGATATCTGCAAAAATACTAATTTTATTAGGGTAATAACCAACTTTTATACCAATTATTTATTTATTTAAAGGAATACATTCAGCCAAGGGTTCTATAATTAAAGATAAAATTAGGCAACCCTAAAAAGTTTCATTCAAAATTTGAAATACTTTTAAATGTAGTTCAGAAGTGTATAAATGTCAAAAATGTTTACACTGCGCCACAGTTAAAAAATACCAAAGTCAATCCTCAACCAATTTCCAGAAAGGGTTCGCTGCAGATGTTCCAATACAGTTCCAATAAACAAGCATAAACTGCTGCGCTCTCCAAACCAGATTCTGTAACAGAAAACAACTGGACATAGGGTAGTACTGTTTGATAGTCAAAAATTCTCCAACAGGTGACACTTCCACTACTCCCGTAAAAAGACACAAGTGAAGAGTGAACCGCATGCTTCCCCTAATCAACTGCGCTCACCAAATATAAGCCACCCCAGCTTTCAAGTGGTTCATTCACATAGATATAATTAAATTCTTTTGGTCATTTATTCCTGCAATCTGTCAAAAGATACAAGCTTCCACATAGGGTAGTACTGTTGCATATAGTTCTATGAATGATACAGACAAACTCCCATAGTGCAAACTGTGATGGTGATCAAACCCACTTTGTGATAACCACTCCCAACCCCCCACACTGTGACTGTTCACCAGATTGAGACCACTTTTTTTCTGTAGGTGGGTCTTGCGTTTTTTGGTGCAGTCACCTGGGTTATATACCCAGGATCCTGAGTCAACTTCTCTTTAAAATCCACTTTATTTCTCCACCAAGGCTGCTGGACTGAATTCCCCAGCAATATACACAGTATATTTGGGCTGTTGTTGAAAGATCCCAGCTCTTAACCACTTCGCCGCCCAGGTACAGTATATCTACGCCCCTTTTAACTTCATTTCCTCGCCCGGGGCGTAGATATACGCACCCCCGCTGCTACCGCCCTGTCCGCGCTCCCGCTCGCTCGTGCGCGTATTCGTGCACGCCGCCACCCGTTGGCCCAGAGATCAATGAATGGGAAAACTGTTCCCGTTCATTAATCTAAGTCCCCACAGCGATGATAGGCTGCTTCTATGAGAAGCTGCGCGATCATTGTGAAAAAAAAAACGTTTCCCAGCCTCACTGAACTTCCTGTAAGCGTACTTACTACGCTTACAGGGCCATTTACAAAAAATTACTGTGCCAATCTTGTGGCCAAAAAGTAAAACTACCATCATAAGCATGTTTCATATACAAATACATAGTTTTACATTATAAATTAACTCATTATCGGCCGCCCACACTCCGCAATTGTTACCATTTTTTTTGTGATTAAAAAAAAATTACAATAAAAAAATACATAAATAGTTACCTTAGGGACTGAACTCTTTAACTATTTATATGAAGGGGGTACAACACTGTTACTTTATAAACTATAGGCTTGTAATTAGGGATGGATGCAAAACTGAAAAAAATGCACCTTTATTTCCAAATAAAATATTGGCGCCAAACATTGTGGTGGGGACATAATCTAAATGGTGTAATAACCAGGACAAATGGGCAAATAAATTACATGGATTTTAATTACAGTAGCATGCATTATTTAAAAACTACAATGGCCAAAAACTGAAAAATAATGATTTTTTTTTCCAAATGTTTTCCTATTTTCCAATTAAAACACACCTGAATAAAATAAATCTTGGCATAATGTCCCACCTAGAGAAAGCCTAATTGGTGGCGAAAAAAACAAGATACAGTTCATTTCATTGTGATAAGTAATGATAAAATTATAGGCGAATGAATGGAAGGAGAGCTGAAAGTTGAAAATTGCTCGAATGCTGAAGGGGTAAAACCCCTCAGTTGTGAAGTAGTCAAAAAAACAAATTTCAATAAGGCACTTCACAGGAAACTCTATGAATCCTGTTGAAAGGAGAAGAGAAGGCATTCATCTAAGCTTCACATATTTTATAAAAGAAATTGACAAATGAACAGAGGATCTGGCCTTTTAATTCCTTAAAGGGACACTTAATTCAGGAATAAAAAATCAGTTTTACTTGCCTGGGGCTTCTACCAGCCCCCTGCAGCCATCCCGTGCCCTTGCAGTCACTCACGGAGCCTCGGGTACCCTGCCGCCAGCTAGTTTCGTTTTCGCTGACAGGCCCTGACAGGAAGTCGACGGGCTTTCTGCGCCTGCACAGGCCTGGCCACATGAATCCTTCTTCATGTTCCCATCCTTAATAGAGTCCTGCACAGGCGCAGGACGCTAATGCATACAGGAACACGAAGAAAAATGTGTGGCCAGGCCTGTCGGGCCTGTCAGCGGAAAAAAAACTAGCTAGCAGCGGGGGACCCAGAGGCTCAGAGAGTGACTGCGATGGCATAGGACGACTGGAGGGGGCTGGTGGAAGCCCCAGGAAAGAAAAACTGATTTTTTTCTTCCTGGCTTAAGTGTCCCTTTAACCACTTGCCGACCGCGCATTCATAACGTGCGTCGGCAAAGTGGTAGCTGCAGGACCAGCGACGCACATCTGCATCGCCGGCTGCAGGCTAATTAATCAGTAAACAGCCGCTCGCGCGAGCAGCTGCTCCCTGTCAATTTTACGGCGGGGGGCTCCGTGAATAGCCTGCGGGCCGCCGATCGCGGCTCACAGGCTAAATGGTAAACACAAGCGGAAATAATCCGCTTTGTTTACATTTTTACAATGCTGCTAACAGTAGCAGCGTTGTACTAGATCAGCGATCCCCGGCCAATCAGCGGCCGGGGATCGCTGTCACATGACAGGCAGGAGCCTGTCAGAGGCTGCACAGGACAGATCCATTCCTGTGCAGCCTCCAATCTCCGGGGCAGGGAGGGAGAAGAGGGAGAGGGGGAATCCTGCCAGGGAGGGGGCTTTGAGGTGTCCCCCCGCCACCCACACGCATGCAGGAGCGATCAGACCCCCCCCAGCACATTATCCCCCTAGTGGGAAAAAAAGGGGGCGATCTGGTCGCTCTGCCTGCTATTTGATCTGTGCTGGGGGCTGTAGAGCCCACCCAGCACAGATCTTCTAAATCAGCGCTGGTCCTTAAGGGGGGGTAAAGGCTGAGTCCTGAAGTGGTTAAAGTAAACTTGTAGTCTCCCCCCAAAAAAGTTAGATAACTAGGTAGATGGAAGCCTCTGGATATGCCAGAGGCTTTTCCTGTCCTCCTCGATCCCACTGTTGCAACGCATGGAACCTCTAAACAAATTTGGCAAGGGTTTGTTGGATATGTTTTCATGGCCATGCTAACCTTTGAGTATGGCAGTGCCTGCACAGCGAGCTGAAGCTGCTCACCCACAAGCGGTTCCGTATTTCTGCGCTGGCTGTATACATGCAGATGAAAAACGGGAGCATGATTGTGAAATACTGGCGAGTGGCGGTGTTGTCGAGGAAGAGATGGGAAGTCTATAGACTATCCAGAGATATCCCTCTACCTAGGTAAGTAACTTTTTTCTTTGGAATATTACAGGTTTACTTTAGGAATAGTTATTTTGAAGCCTTGTATGGAATCTTCCTCCTCACCAGCAGCACCCAGGACCATATGCAATTCACTTTTTCACCTCAGAGATAATTTTTAATCTCCTATTTAAAATAACTTTCCAGCACTTTTCAACTAAATAAATACCAAAAAGTAAATGAAAAAGTACTATCAAAATTATTTTTTAGTATTTTCTTGCTTTCTGGTGGCTTAAAGCGGATCCAAGATGAAAAAGTAACTATAGCAAGTAATTTGTCTATATATCTTACAGGGGCGTAGCAATAGGGGTTGCAGAGGTTGCGACCGCATCGGGGCCCTTGGGCCAGAGGGGCCCCGAAGGGCCCTCCCTCAACTACAGTATTAGCTCTCTATTGTTGCTGTGCTCATAATAATCACTTCTATAGATACTTTGAATAGTGTTAATCATTAACAAGCTGTTCCCCGTCCCCTGCTTGCACCTCTGACACTGTAGTGGCCATTGGCAGATTTTGGTGCGCCGTATCAATTGTTATGTATAGAGTGCATGGGGGGCCCCAATGTAAAACTTGCATCGGGGCCCACAGCTCCTTAGCTACGCCACTGATATCTTATCTAAAGTTTAGATAGTTTACACAGCAAATCTAGCTGCAAACAGCTTCAAAAGTTTATGCTTATTTATTGCTGTGATACAATGAGGGCAGCCATGTTCTGTTTGTCACACTACACTGAGGCACGCTGATAGCATTTCCAGCCCTCAGCCTGTGGAAAATTTCCCTCCCCCCTCCTGCTCCCTCCTCCCATCTGCCTCTGAAATCTCTGGCTAGTAACCTCCTCCTGCCCAGACTGAGTTCCCATAAGCCCTTGCTACTAAGGCTCAGAGTGCCAAGGCTCTCTGGAGAAGCTGTGGGTGAGGTTTGTTTAGTTTATAGGGAAGTAGAGCATTAAAACAAAACAAAAAAAGTATTTGGCTTGAGGAATAGAGATGTAGCGAACGGTTCGCCGGCGAACGGTTCCAGGCGAACTTTGGTGGTTTGCGTTCGCCTGCACCAGGCAAACTTTTGCGGATGTTCGATTTTCCCCATAATGCACTATGAGGGTCAACTTTGACCCTCTGCATCACAGTCAGCAGGCACATTGTAGCCATTCATGCTACACTAAGCCCTGGAGCCCCCCCCCCTTATATAAGGCAGGCTCGCTGGCCATGACACTCACTCGTGTGCCTGCTGCAAATAGACAGACTAGGGAGAGCTGCTGCAGATTTTTT
This sequence comes from Hyperolius riggenbachi, assembly GCF_040937935.1. NCBI lineage: Eukaryota > Metazoa > Chordata > Amphibia > Anura > Hyperoliidae > Hyperolius > Hyperolius riggenbachi. The sequence goes on along the minus strand of NC_090649.1, from coordinate 185,231,988 downwards.
CTCCTAGGGAAAGATTAGTTAGGCTCTTGGCTTGCTCCTGGCTGATTGTTATTGCTTTTATAGCACCCCTCAACAGCTCTTTTGAGAGCTAATGTTCTCCTGATGTGGTTTTTTTTTTGTGTGTGTTGCTCACTGACATTATACAGCCGTATCTGTTGCAGCTGGACCTTGGTAATTGTTATTACTGTGCCAGCCAGGCCCTGCCTAACTATCTATACTGGGACACCTACCTATGCCTACCGAACTACTGGGGCACCTACTTACCTATACGGGGACACCTACCTACCTACCTATACTAGGGGACCTACCTATGCCTACCTACCTATACTGGGTCTCCTACCTATGCCTAGCTAACTACTGAGGCACCTACCTATGACTACCTACCTATACTGGGACTCCTACCTATGCCTACCTACCTATACTGGGACTCCTACTTATGCCTACCTACATACAAGAAGATAATAAAGTCGTTGCTTCATTGTGGTCAGACCAAATTTGATCAGCTGGACAGTCACTGTTGTTCTATCATTGAGCTACCACAGCCCAGCGACCACATGGGCTTGAAAACCGCCACTGCCTACACTCTCGCCACGGTGCGCACCAGTCCAGCATGGCCGTCACTAAGCAAACAGCTGTTTGCGGTGCATTACACAGTGAGTTTGGTGTGTCAGTGTGAAGCAGAACTCTAATTACACTCCCTGATTGATGTATACACATGCAAGATGTTTTAAAGCACTTTAGGACTGCAATTTAGCATTCAATGTGATTTCTGCCCTTAAAACACTGTTTTGCGTCACATCCAGATTTTTCCCCGGGACTTTGGGCACGTATCCCACTCCGTCATGCCCCCCTCCAGGTGTTAGACCCCTTGAAACATCTTTTCCATCACTTTTGTGGCCAGAATAATTTTTTCTATTTTTCAAAGATCGCATCCCCATTGAAGTCTATTGCGGTTCTCGAACTTTTCCGCGAACCGAACCTTCCGCGAAGGTTCGCGAACGGGGTTCGCGAACCAAAAATCGGAGGTTTGCGACATCTCTATTGAGGAATGCCCTATAAACTATATGAAAGGAACACAATTATGCAATGAGTAAAAGTTTATCTCGGCAACGCAGGTACAGTGGTTTTCAGACTTTAAAGTCTGAAATTCCAGAATTGAACCGAGGCGGGGCCGGAGCATCAGTGAGTGGCTGCACGGGCACAGGATCCCTGCGGGAGACCATTAGAAGCCCTGGGTAACTTCAACTCATTTTCCCCTGACCCCCTACAGTATCCTTTTAAAGTAAAGTTAGCCCACACAAAATAGTTTGCATCTCAACAGGGGTGCCACGGATAGGCCTCCTCATGCCCCCAAGAAATGGAAGCAGCACTCCAAGCTTGCTCATTGCCTAGAAGTGCCGCAACTGCACCCTGGAGGGGGGGGGGGGTCACTGATTAGAAACACAATAATAATATACTCTCCTGCCAGTGCTAGTGGCCTACCTGCACATGGGATGCAGCACTGATGGGAGGATGGTAAGACTGGTTAGATTCAATCTTGCTGCCCAATCACAAGGTTAGATCCACTTTAAAGCAGATTTACCACAAGTGTCCAAAAGAGGGCATTACCACTGCTACACTAAAATCAGGGAACATCATAACCTTGTAGGTGACATGCCGGTAGTCTCTAAGAGGTGCAAAGAAGTCTCCGAACTTGTAAAAGTATAAGTATCTCTGTTGCTTTCTTTTGATTTTAATTAATGTGGCTAATGCTGTGATATGACAAAAGAAATTATTTTACTTAAAGAGACTCTGAAGTCTCAAAAAAAACCATGTTTTTACTTAAAGGGGAACTTTAGTAGAAACAAACATGCTGTCATTAAGTTACATTAGTTATGTTAATTAAAATAGATAGGTAATATAATCTCTTTCCCACCCTGTTTTAAAAGAACAGGCAAATGTTTGTTATTTCATGGGGCAGCCATCTTTTTCATGGGTGCAGCCATCTTTTTGGTTGAAAGGAGTTGACAGGGAACATGAGACACAGTTCCAACTGTCCTGTGTCCTGATCAAATCAAATCTCAAATTCAAGATTTAAAAAAAAATTGCACCAAAACAGCAGAAGGAGAACAACAACATCAGAAATCCCATCATGCTTTGCACAGCATCAGGGGGGAAATGCCCCGGCAGTTTTCTTCTGCAGCTAAAAATGAGGCTTGGGTAAGAAAAACAAAAAATACACACAAATAAGATGTACATTTGGCACAGAGTAAAATCCATTTTATTTACTTTTTTTCCTATGTCATAGTCACTTACAGCAGGGTGTTAACAAGTCATTTTGGGGACATTTCGGTAAAAATATTGCCTTTTGTTCTTTACTTCATACTTACAAAGGTGCCAAAAACACCCCAGTTCTCATTTTTCCACTATTCGTTGTCAACATATTTATCAAAAGGCAAGTAAAACCATTCACCAGAGAAGAAGCAGAGAAGAAGTCTTTCACAACCCTTTCATACTGGTGACTGCCTCTAAGGGGCCTATTTGTATAGAGTAGGATTCCTTTGTATTTGCTTTTGAGGGAGGGGAAAAAGTACAATGGTGCATTGCATGATGGAGCAGTTTGCATCCAGGGAGGAAAAGAGGGGAATGATATGCTTGGCCAAGACAATGTGTCATTCTGCATTCTGGATCTCCCAATGATCACTGGGACAGCTATATACACAGTAGATTCTTGGAAGAGGTGGTCCCTACCAGTCGCCAAGGTAAAGAACAGTGTAGCTTGTGTACCAGGTTTCAGAGTTTTATGACACTGGGCAGTATGTTTTTTCTCCTGAATGTCTTGATAGATCCTAAAATTTTACTTTTCTGTACAACGGAGTACCTAAGCAGCTTGGGATGACCCAAAACCACTAAGAAAGTATAGGGGACTAAAAGAGACAAATAATCCCTCCTACTAAAAAGCAATGCTCAGTGTGGTTTGTCATACTCAAATGCAGCAAAGCAGCGCAAAAATATAAACAAGTATCAAATGTGTGTTGCCGCAGCTTAGCCAGGTGTGTTCTTCCTGGTAGTTTGCCGGTGCCAGGTCTCCGACCGGACCACCCAAACGGTCTGGGCCAACTCCAAATGGAAAAAACAGAGACGGCTGCAATTCAATGTTGCTGTGTATTCAAGGAACAAGACACCATATGTTGCGGATAAACTCCTTCATCAGGTGTCAAACAGCGACTGCATGCAATTACACAGATATATATAACTCCCCAGGTGCTCTACCCGAGTTACTACAAACTCCACCCACATACAAAAATTAACCCTAAAAGTCCATGTTTTCCAGTGTGTATGTTACATAGTCCATAAAAGTCCAGCGGTCGTTTGGCACTCCTGATAAGCTACCAAACATAATAACATCATGTAACTGACCGTAATTCTGTGCACTTCCATCACAGACTGCCACTTAACCACCTGTAGAAAAAACTTGTTGTTAAAATGCAGTACAGATAAAATTAATATCTATTACAAAAAACATTTGAGAGGTAACCTCTCATTCATTCCTCTAGGAGATACAACATCTAATAAATATATCCATTTTGCTCCTCTTTGTTTTAATAATTTCTCAAAGTCACCCCCACTCTTTGGAGGACTGACCACCTCAAGCACACACCATCTTAATTGGGCAGCATTGTGCCCTGCATCTTTAAAATGCCTGGCCACTGAGGTATCATAGTTTTTCTCTCTCTCTCTCTGCATGTTTTGTAATTGCCCTTTTGTGTTCTTGTATACGTGCCGAACAGGATTCGTGGTTTCTCCTACGTACATTGAACCACAAGGGCATTTAAGCCCATACACCACTCCTGTTATGGAACAATAGTGTCTCCCCTTAATTTTAATTTATTTTAATTTTTTGACCTGTGTGCGGATGGCAAATGGTCTCACCTCTGATTATGTCGTTGCATACATTGCAATTAAGGCACGGTACAGTACCTGCCCTACCCGTGTTGATCTCATTTGGTCTTGGGGATGTGTCTATGTGTCTCACACTGTCTTGTATTGTTTGGCCTCTTCTGACAGAGAAAATGGGCTCATCCTGAAACAATGGCCCCAATTCTCTGTCAGCACTCAATAGAGGCCAAAATTTCTGCACCACCCCCCTGATCATCTGTGTATTCTTTCCTAGCCCAGTGACAAGAGGTATGCCCTTGGATCTGGCTGTGGATTTTTTACTGTCTAGTAGAGTAGACCTGTCTATGGACCTCACTTCCTCTTTGATCGTCTCTATTTTACGGGCACTGTACCCCTTCTGGACAAATTTGGTTCTTAACTGTCTACTAGCTTTTTCATACGCCTGATCCTCAGTGCAGATGCGTCTGGCCCTATGGAACTGCCCCTTTGAAATCTTTTAACTATATGATTGGCGTGATAACTATTAGAGCGCAATAAATTGTTATGGTCAGTGGGCTTACGGAACAACTGAGTGGTGAATGGACGCTCGTTGCGCTTAATCGTCACGTCGAGAAAATTCACTTTTTCTCTAGACATCTCACACATAAATTTAATGGTGGAATGGGCACTGTTTGCCCATTCCACCATTTCCAGGAGCAGTCCCTCAGGGCCATCCCACAACAAAAGCACATCATCCACAAACCGAAATTACCGGAACACATGCCCCTTGTATCTCGGATTGTTCAAAAAGAAGGTTCTCTCTAATGATTCCACAAATATATTGGCTATTGATGGAGCAGCAGGTGACCCCATGCTGGCTCCTTATCGCTGGATGTAAATATCTTTGTGAAACCTAAAATAATTTGATTTCAATATCAATTCTAGACTATCCAGCAAAATATAAACCAGGCCATTAGATAGACTGGTCTCCAATAATCGATCCTCAATGACTGTAATGGCCTCGTCCTGTGGTATTGCTGTAAATAAACTCTGAATGTCTAGGCTGCAAAAATCTGTTCAACAGAACTGTTGTATCTTTGAGACAGTGCTGGAATGGAGCCACAATGTCCTGAAGATAGCTATCCAAAAAAACAGCCAATGGATATAATGCTGATCCTCTGCTGGATACAATGGGTCGTCCAGGACGGTCTACAAGCTGCTTATGTATCTTTGGAAGCAGATACAACAGAGGTACTTTTGGATGATCCACTTTCAGTCCCCTTGATGTTTTGCTGTCAATAACACCGTCTTCTACTGCTCCAGATAACCAGGGCCGGCGCTACCATTAAGGCAAAGGAGGCAGCTGCCCCAGGGCCCCAGAGCTTGTAGGGGCCCCCAGGGGCTACAAGAGGAAAAAAAATTTCTAATCGGCCTTATAGTTTTTGAGAAAATCGATTTTAAAGTTTCAAAGGAAAAAAAAATACACATTTAAAAACCTGCCGACTTTAATGGTTAATACTAATAGCAAATCCACCTTAAATGCTAGAAATCCTAAATTTGCAGGATATGTTAAGGAGATCATTAGGAATAAGAGGAAAAAACAATTTTTCAAAAAGACCTTATAGTTTTTGAGAAAATCGATTTTAAAGTTTCGAAGGAAAAAAGTATACTTTTAAATGTCACTTTTAGTAGTAAACCTAACGGTAGTGTAATTTTACATGCATCAAACGAAAGCGCAATAAATTTCCTGACGGGGTTTCCAGGAGGTCTATACGCAGCCGCAGCGCTTTGGACAGGGATCGCTATACAGCCGCAATATGGCTGTATGAAGATCCCTGGCATTTTTTCCTATTTTCCCAATTTTTTTTTTTTTTATGTTTAGAGTGTGAGAATTTTTTTTTTTTTTAATTATGTGGGGTCCCCCCTCCTGAAACTTTTTAACCCCTTGTCCCCCATGCAGGCTGGGATAGCCAGAATGTGGAGCTCCGACCGATTGGGACTTCACGCCCTGTTTATACCAGCTGCAAAAAAGGTCCCCTAATGCCGATTTTTGTTCCGGGGTATATGTTGAGGGGGCCCCCCAGGTTTATTTTGCCCTGGGGCCCCATTGTTGCTTAAACCGGCCCTGCAGATAACAACCAGTCTATCTTCTCCTTCACTTTAATAGTTGGATCTTCATCACATTTAATACAGTGTGCTGTATTGTGAACCTGCCGGAACCCCTCTTTCAAATAGCCATCAACGTCTTCAATGACTGTGGCACCACCCTTGTCAGCTTTCATTATAATTATGTTAGGGTTGTCACTTAGATGCTTTAAAGGGATACTGTAGGGGGTCAGGGGAAAATGAGCTGAACTTACCCGGGGCTTCTAATGGTCCCCCGCAGACATCCTGTACCCGCGCAGCCACTCCCCAATGCTCCGGCCCCGCCTCCGGTTCACTTCTAGAATTTCTGACTTTAAAGTCAGAAAACCACTGCGCCTGCGTTGCCGTGTCCTCCATCCCGCTGATGTCATCAAGAGCGCACAGCGCAGGCCCAGTATGGTCTGTGTCTGCGCAGTACACTCCTGGTGACATCAGCGGGAGCGAGGACACGGCAACGCAGGCGCAGTGGTTTTCTGACTTTAAAGTCAGAAATTCCAGAAGTGAACCGGAGGCGGGGCCGGAGCATTGGGGAGTGGCTGCGCCAACACAGGATGTCTGCGGGGGACCATTAGAAGCCCCAGGTAAGTTCAGCTCATTTTCCCCCGACCCCCCTACAGTATCCCTTGAAGGCCTGTTTTTGAGCTGCTGTTAAGTTTAAGTGAGCATGCCTGCTTCTGTCCCATTTTTGCAATACTTCCCATCTCACTGCCTTTTCAAACAAGTCTATAGCTGGAAATTTATCATCTGGCACCCAGTCTGATTTCTGCAGAAGATACCGAGACACTCTGGGGTCACTGACCATTTCATCCCTGTCTTTAAAGAAGGCTCTCAGTCTAAGTCTCCGTATGAATTTAAATAGATCCACCTCCCAGTCAAAAGCAGAGTCACTATGGGTTGGCACAAATCCAAGTCCCTTCTCAAGTACTGACATTTCTGCAGCATCAGGTACATACTGAGATATGTTGATAACATTGCTCACCTCCATTACGGCCTCTTCCTCAGATAATAATCATCCCTCTGCTGCTGGGCCTGTTTGCTGTTTCCCCCAGTGCCCCCTCGTTTGCCTGCTCCTTCTAACGCCCTCCTTTTGCCCGGAGCGCAGGCCTTTTGAAAATCCTGGAAAGCAGCAGGAACAAAGACAGCGGTGAGAACACCACTACCGCAAGTACAGAGCCCATTGGGAAACAAGCACTCACCTTTGCATATGGTGAGGAGGAGATACAACGTATACTCAGCATGGTCACAATTACTGACACCGAACAGGAGTTGACTGCCAGCACAGACAATATGAAAGATTCCATACATCAACTAAAGCGCAAGGAATTACAGTACTCCATGCATCAGACCTTTTTGGTGGATTATGTTAAAAATAGATAAATACCTAGAGGTTACCGAGTGAGCCTGCGATCCACCTTGCTCAACCATGACCAGCTGTTCATTTAACATTTTTTTAAAGTATTGAACAAATGTAGCATACATGTCATGGTACTCACTATAGAAAGATTACAAGTGCATCTGACCAAATTGCGAAGTGACATCATTAAAGCAGAAGAAAGCTTGAGAGCAAGTGTGGATTCAGATGAATACCAAGACATCATGGAGGAAATTGATGATAGCATCAGTACAGAAAGACGCGCCATTGCTACTAGAAAACAGCTGAAAGTAAAAAGAGAGGCGGAGGACTACAGCTTAGATCGAGTCTATACCTGGAAGGATGAACGCCGCCGAGCAAGGAACGAGGAAGCAGCCTTGGGAAGTGCAGCCGCTGAGGAGAGTGAAGGGAACTGTCACAAAGGTTCCTGGTATCCGCACGGACGAGGTGCGGGCGCACTTCCGGTTCCGGCCGACAGGCGAGGCGAGAGGCGCAGAGTGGGGAGGTCGAGAAGAAAGCAACGCAGAGGTGGTGGGGAACAGCAGACTCAATGCGGAAGACTCAGACTCCCAGCAGGATTTTCGAAAGGCCTGCGCTCCGGGCGAAAGGAGCGCGTTAGAATGAGCAGGCAAATGAGGGGGCACTGGGGGAAACAGCAAACAGGCCCAGCAGCAGAGGGACGATTATTATCTGTGGAAGAGGCCGTAATGGAGGTGAGCAATGTTATCAACATATCTCAGTATGTACCTGATGCTGCAGAAATGTCAGTACTTGAGAAGGGACTTGGATTTGTGCCAACCCATAGTGACTCTGCTTTTGACTGGGAGGTGGATCTATTTAAATTCATACGGAGACTTAGACTGAGAGCCTTCTTTAAAGACAGGGACGAAATGGCCAGTGACCCCAGAGTGTCTCGGTATCTTCTGCAGAAATCAGACTGGGTGCCAGATGATACATTTCCAGCTATAGTCTTGTTTGAAAAGGCAGTGAGATGGGAAGTATTGCAATAATGGGACAGAAGCAGGCATGCTCACTTAAACTTAACAGCAGCTCAAAAACAGGCCTTAAAGCATCTAAGTTACAACCCTAACATAATTATAACGAAAGCTGACAAGGGGGTGCCACAGTCATTCAAGACGTTGATGGCTATTTGAAGGAGGGGTTCCGGCAGGTTCACAATACAGCACACTATATTAAATGTGATGAAGATCCAACTATTAAAGTGAAGGAGAAGATAGACTGGTTGTTATCTGGAGCAGTAGAAGACGGTGTTATTGACAGCAAAACAGCAAGAGGACTAAAAGTGGATCATCCAAAAGTACCTCTGTTGTATCTGCTTTCAAAGATACATAAGCAGCTTATAGACCCTCCTGGATGACCCATTGTATCCAGCAGGGGATCAGCATTATATCCATTGGCTGTTTTTTTTTTTTTTGGATAGGTATCTTCAGGACATTGTGGCTCCATTTCAGCACTGTCTCAAGGATACAACAGATCTGTTGAACAGATTGGAGGCAGTACAAGATATACCTGATGATATTGTTTTTTGCAGCCTAGACATTCAGAGTTTATTTACAGCAATACCACAGGACGAGGCCATTACAGTCATTGAGGATCGATTATTGGAGACCAGTCTATCTAATGGCCTGGTTTATTTTTTGCTGGATAGTCTAGAATTGATATTGAAATTGAATTATTTTAGGTTTCACAAAGATATTTACATCCAGCGACAAGGAGCCAGCATGGGGTCACCTGCAAATTTACATGTGAGCCAGGGGTGTAGCAATCGCCATAGCAACCATAGCGGTTGCTATGGGGCCCGCCCAAGCCCTACGTCACAGGGGGCCCGCAGCAGGATGCCCCCCCTAGGACCTGGGGGGTTGCAGCATGAGGGGAGAGCTTGGTGGCACGTCGGCGGGGAGGGGGGACGGGCCCCCCTCCCTCACCTCGGGCTCTCCCCTCTGTGCTCCCCTTCAGCAGTAAATATCGTGGTTATGCAGGCGGCGGGCAGCAGCAGTTACATACCTTCCGTGCTTTCCAGCGTGGAAGTTCCTCTATCCAGCCTCTGACGCGACTTCCTGTTTTATACAGGAAGTCGCGTCAGAGGCTAGATAGAGGAACTTCCACGTTGTGTTCTTTAGCCTCTGAAGAAGCGGGTTTCCCGCAAAACAGTTGTCAGGCTCCCCTCACCCCCACTGCACACCATTTGTCTGTAGCTGGCTTTTTAAATAAAGGTGCATTCTTAGACACAGTACCATGCTTTCGCTCTTTAATGCAAGGAATGTTTCTCTGGTGTGCACATGTTGAAGAGCACATATTCCAGCCGCAGGTCCACATTACCAGCAAGCATTTAGTACCAGGTTTTCCCCTTACCTGTTGTGTTAAACTAAACCTGAGATGGGACGAAATAAAAAAAATGTATCTATACCTGGGGCTTCCTCCAGCCCTCTCCGGTCTGATCACTCCCTCGCCACCATCTTCCACTGCCTGCAGCCATGAGAAATTGACCTGGAAAGTCCTCTGGTCCGGGGCATAATGCACACGCGCAGCCCGGCCATGCCCACTTCACACTTCAATGGACGGGAGTGTTCTTCACCCACTAGCAGCCATTTCTAAGCACTAGGGATTTTGAAAAGCTCTTGCTAATGCAATGCTTTGGGGATTTGTATAAAATCACATCGCTCGAATGGGATCACACCCATAGCATTACATTAGCAAGAGCTTTTCAAACCACAAAGCACTCAGAAAAACACTCCTAGTGGGTTTCAGGCCTAAGTCATTCAAGCAGCTGTTCACCATGGCTACCATCAACTCTCCTGCTATGTCCTTCCTTTATCATTTTAAGAGCTGGCAGCCCCTACAGCAACACCAACAACTGCCATATGATTATGGTCTTAGTAGACTGAGAGTCGGACTTATGTAGAGGTGTTTGGTGTGGGCACATTGCATGTTCTCTAGCAATACATTACACAGGCAATAGGATGTGGCATTGTTTTATAATCTCTACCTTTATAGATTACAGGTATAAGACTGGGTATTTCCCACTGGTATGCAAATTAACATACTGCAATTCTGTTCCCTCCGTTTTGCTACAACGTCAAAGCTGGTGCTGAACACCACAGGCCCGCGTCACATATATGGAGGAACTGTTTAAATGATTGTTCCTAACCACAGGAATGTCAGTTCATACATAATCGTGAATAAAACAAGTGCATGCGCCTAGCAATATTCATATAAGCATGTAAGTACTGTATGTGGTAAGTAGATCAGCATGCCACTACAGCTACCATGTAAATGGCATTCATTAGTCTTTCTAAATGCATGCCTGCTTTAAACAGATTTAAAATTTCAGGGAATACATGTAATGAGGCAAAATGTTAGAGTACAGATTACAGATTTAAGTGCACACATTCTTACAAATGAATGTTGAGGCATTTCAGAGCATTGAAAATAATAGCAAAGATTTAAACATTTACATTTGTCATTCAACGGTTCCCCAAAGTTGCTGTCCATCTCCTAGGTAAACTGAGCACTTTGTATGAGGAGCCTATCTTCAGGCACAGATGCTAAAATATCATCTAATAGCATTGTAAAGTTCTTAGCTGTTTCCTTTTTTGGTGAAATGAAGCCAATGCGAATGAAAACCTAACTTAATTTCATGACCAAAAGTATCTGAGTTAAAGGAGTTAATTTCAGGCTCTGTGGGTAGAGCTACTGCTACTTGGATTGCGTCATCCTGCCATTCAGACTGGAACAGAGCAGGCACAGACCGAGTTTTTGTGACAGGAGTGCAGCCTTTAGGAATGACAGTCTGTGATTCAAGAAGTAGCCAGTTTTTAGTGTCCCGATCTAGTACTTCTACACAGACAAGGCCAAGCTCTTCAACTGTAAGCCTACACAGATCTAGGAAAAGATTTAAAGAGGAACTCCAGTGAAAATAATGTAATAATTGTAAAATCTTTTAAATCCCTGATTTACATGCTGACATTTATTACATGGTGACATTTTTACTGTTGGCAGGTGACAGGGCCGGGCCGAGGCATAGGCTGGAGAGGCTCCAGCCTCAGGGCGCAGTGTAGGAGGGGGCGCACAATTCATTCAGCTGTCATTCCTAATTGTGTATGAAGCAGAAAGAAATAAGAAAAGGAGATACATAGCAGTGACTGCAAGCCAGATAACTAGATATTAAGGTGTTGGGGAAGTTGTGGGCCCTGTGGCCCTCTTAGTCTAATAGCAATCCGTGTGTGACAGCTGAGGTGGGAGGGATGGAGGGGCGCACTTTGGTGTCTCAGCCTTGGGTGCTGGAGGACCTTGTCCCTGCTCTGGCAGGTGATGTAGCTGCTGCATGCTTTTTTGACAGTTGGAAACAGCAGTAAACGGCTATTTCCCACAATGCAACAAGGTTCACAGACAGGAAACTGCCAGGAGTACCACGGTCCTCAGAGTTTCTTGTGGGAGGGGTTTCACTAGAATATCAGTCATACAACGCCCCCTGGTCTGTTTGCGAAAAGGAATAGATTTCTCATGTAAAAGGGGTTATCAGATTGGGATAAAGTTAAATTCTCGGTCGGAGTTTCTCTTTAAGCCTGGTGTGGGGGCTTTGAAAATAAAGTTTCTGTATTGCCTCATAGCAACCAGAATTTAGCAAGTTTTTGTGCAGGTTAGAAAGTGAAGGACATATATGTTTGGTTTGCCAAGACAGCTCAGTTTACTTTTCATACATAATAAATCAGACACAAGTTTCAAATATAGCATGAATGTCCACCTAAACTAAAAAGAATATGGAAGGTACCATTGCTGACTTTCTGTAAAAAATGTTGCCTCTCAGCCTCTATTGTGGTTGTGCTACATACTTGTTCAAGGTGCATAACACAAATACTGCTGAGGTGAACAAAATAAGTATACCACTCACTAGAGGCATAACTACAATTCATAGGCCCCGCAGCAAAACTTTGATGGATGGACCCCTCCAGTGTTCACACCCTTTCCCTTACCTACCCCTTGTGACCCCCACAACCTGGGGTTCCATCTTGGAAGGGTCATAAAACCAGTGTGGCCATCATAATCTTCCCACCCATAACAAGTGTAGCCACAAAAACACCTGTTCTGGAGAATAAACCCCTGTATCAGAGGGAGTATAGTAGTATTCTGGGCCCCCTTACAGCTCTGCCCCCCCCCCCCCCCTGTGGCCACAGGGACTGCTCCCCTGTAGTTACGCCACTGGCACTCACACAGCTGGCAAATTTTAAGTTGACCAGAGACATAAGACAGCATTGTGCAGCAGCCAGAAGGGATCAGCCACAGAGTGTCTTTAATCCCATGCCTGTGGCACTGTACATATTAGTGTGCCGCAACCCAAAGAAACCAGATTTTGGGTAACTGCAGTTAAATTGATTAAAATTAAATAGAAATCAGATGCCATAGGCTTTTACACCTAGTGCATTGTGGTCGACAAAATGTACTGGTTGTTTCAAATCAGTGAGATTTCACTAATTAAGCTTCTTTCATTGTGTTCATATGTAATCGCCGCCGGGAGACTTGGGCGCAGCATACAGCCGGTATATGGATTATCCTGCTGCTGCACAAGTCCCGGCAGCGTTAATTACTATTCCCACTCCAGGTCCACGTGGATAGTGGGGAATGATATAATTCGGCTTCCAGCTATTGCAGGAGGGTGAATTATAGGGATTTAAAATGTAACTTCCGCTTCGTCTTCTGGCGGCGCCGAAGTTGCTCAGTGTGCGCCCAAATCTCCTGCACTATGATTACAGCACTCGTCTTTCATTATCACCATCTAGTGTCAATCATTTTTTTTGACACAGAAATAGCCAGAAAATTGTATGTACAGTATGCCATCAACAAGAAATTAGTCATACAATATGAAAATAAAGGATCTTATTTTTAAAAGTCAAATGACCTTTTTATATTTGTGCATTATACATCAGAATCAAAAAAAGTATACATATTTTACACCTGTGTTCTTGAACATTAAATAACCTTGAACTCAAGAATCAGAAAATCATTGTTCCCCTCAATACATGTTTGAACACTCAGTCTACAGCTCTTGCTCAATATTGAATCTCTCTGTGAGTCTCTGTGAAGTTAGAAAATGTGCATGCGTGTTGGACCTTGCTGTGTCCTTCCAGTGTACACACTCTTCCGGCTTTCCCCTAAAATTGGCCCTAGAGTACAATACAGTGGCTTGCAAAAGTATTCGGCCCCCTTGAAGTTTTCCACATTTTGTCATATTACTGCCACAAACATGAATCAATTCTATTGGAATTTCACGTGAAAGATCAATACAAAGTGGTGTACACGTGAGAAGTGGAACGAAAATCATACATGATTCCAAACATTTTTTACAAATCAATAACTGCAAAGTGGGGTGTGCGTAATTATTCAGCCCCCTTTGGTCTGAGTGCAGTCAGTTGCCCATAGACATTGCCTGATGAGTGTTAATGACTAAACAGAGTGCACCTGTGTGTAATCTAATGTCAGTACAAATACAGCTGTTCTGTGATGGCCTCAGAGGTTGTCTAAGAGAATCTTGGGGGCAACAACACCATGAAGTCCAAAGTACACACCAGACAGGTCAGGGATAAAGTTATTGAGAAATTTAAAGCAGGCTTAGGCTACAAAAAGATTTCCAAAGCCTTGAACATCCCACGGAGCACTGTTCAAGCAATCATTCAGAAATGGAAGGAATATGGCACAACTGTAAACCTACCAAGACATGACCGTCCACCTAAACTCACAGGCTGAACAAAGAGAGCGCTAATCAAAAATGCAGTCAAGAGCCCATGGTGACTCTGGACAAGCTGCAGAGATCTACAGCTCAGGTGGGGGGATCTGTCCATAGGACAACTATTAATCGTGCACTGTACAAAGTTGGCTCTTATGGAAGAGACAAGAAGAAAGCCATTGTTAACAGAAAAGCATAAGAAGTCCCGTTTGCAGTTTGCCACAAGCCATGTGGGGGACACAGCAAACATGTGGAAGAAAGTGCTCTGGTCGGATGAGACCAAAATGGAACTTTTTGTCCAAAATGCAAAACGCTATGTAACGTAACACTACACATCACTCAGAACACACCATCCCGTCTGTCAAATATGGTAGTGGCAGCATCATGCTCTGGGGGTTGCTTCTCTTCAGCAGGGACAGGGAAGCTGGTCAAAGTTGATAGGAAGATGGATGGAGCCACATACAGGGCAATCTTGGAAGAAAACCTCTTGGAGTCTGCAAAAGATTTGAGACAGGGGCGGAGGTTCACCTTCCAGCAGGACAACGACCCTAAACATAAAGCCAGGGCAACAATGGAATGGTTTAAAACAAAACATATCCATGTGTTAGAATGGCCCAGTCAAAGTCCAGGATCTAATTGCAATTGAGAATCTGTGGCAAGATCTGAAAACTGCTGTTCACAAACGCTGTCCATCTAATCTGATTGAGCTGAAGATGTTTTGCAAAGAAGAATGGGCAAGTATTTCAGTCTCTAGATGTGCAAAGCTGGTAGAGACATACCATAAAAGACTGGCAGCTGTAATTTCAGCAAAAGGTGGTTCTACAAAATGACTGATCCGTCTCTTCACCCCAATTCCTCTGAAGTCCAACCATGGCTGCCAGAACTAAAGGGTAACTGGTGGGTAATGCAACCGCATTGTATATCAATGTGCGGTTGCATTACCTGATGACAGTGCACAAAGGATGGGGAAGCGTGCCAAGGCACCCCTGGGAGGTGTTAAAGGCGTATCAGGGTGCAGAGGCACCCAGTTTAAGAACCCCTGCACTACACAATACATACATAGACATCTGACTATTGTAGGGATTAGATTCTGAGCCCCTCTGAAGGACAGGTAAATGTAAAGACCATATATGCTCTGTACAGTGCAGTGCTATATAAATATTGAATAATCATACATTTTGTATGTAAATCGGATTATGTAGCATAACCAGAGAATCAGCATCATAGATAGGAAACTAGCATATTTTAGAAGGGGCTTGTTACAGGTTTACTTCAAAATCATGAACCATGTTTACTTGAATAAAGACATTAGAAGCAGTCAGGCAGATAGGATGTCTAACTGTAGTTGGGTTAGCAGCCTATATGTAACAGCTTAGAATTCATTAAAACAAAATATATTTCATGATTTCATTGCATGATAAGAGTGAGATACTGAAAAGAACTACAGCTACTTGCTGTTTCATACAAAAATCACCTTGCATACAAAAAATTAATTGTAGTAGCTCCAAGCAACAAACAATGGCCTACAAACAAAGGACATAAATCCCTCTAGTGAATTTTTAACCATTTCACCCTACAGGCTATTTTACTCTTCACGCCAAGAGCCATTTTCACCCGTCAGTGCTCCTCCCATTCATTTGGGCATTACTTTATCACTGCTTATCACACCAAAATTATTTATACCTTGTTTTTTGCCACAAATTAGACTTTTGGGGGTGATATTTGTTTTCAGTAATTACTTTCTTTTCTATGCATTTTAAAGAAGAAAAACAAGGAGAAAAATGAAAAAATACACTATTTATCCAATTCCATCCCTTATAGTTTTAAAATAAACAGTGGTACTGTAGATAAAAAATCAAAAGATCTGACGAAGGCGCAGAGCGCCGAAACGCGTAATGATGCTACAAGCACGCGCAGAGTGAGCCACGCCCCCCCCCCCCCCAGGAGACGAGCTACAGAAACCATCGAGACTGCGCTGCTGGCCACAGTGTGAGAGTCATAGCCGCCGGGGAGCTAAGCGGAAGGGCTTGCAGCTGATAAACGAACTTTTTCACATATACATTGTGAGTATAACTTTTAAATTGCGGAAATAAACAGTTTTTATGTTAATGCACTATGGAGCGCTCCTTGTTTTTGTTTTAAAGTTGTACACACCCCAGAGTGTGGAGCAGAGCCGTGCATTTGGAATACAGAGATAGCAAGGATTGGTGGAACTGTTTGAAACCAGGATTCGAGCGCAGGGGTTTTCTTTTGGATTTCTGAGTACTGTAGATAAAACCCACACATTTTATCTGCCTATCTGTCTAAGCTATCACAGCATTTACATTATGTCTCTACTACAATGTATGGTGACAATACTTTATTTGGAAATAAAGGTGTATTATTTCATTTTGTGTTTTTGGTTTTCTCATTGTACTCTATAAATGATTTCAAGTCCTTATTTGCAAAAATAACTGTAGTATACCCTCATGATATATTGACAAAGCTGAGTCCCTAAGGTAAAAATGTATGCATTCTATTTGAATTCTGTCAGGTTTTTTTTTGGGGGGGGGGGGTACAGAGTATAGGAAAATAACACTTTTATTGCTTTTGATCCAGTTTGTCACTACAAACAATTCACATGACAAAGGCCTCAGCACTAAAACACCACAAATTCTGTTCTCTTGCTTGTCACAGTTAAAAAGATAGCCCATATACATAATCAGATAGCCTTTTGGGTGCACAACACAAGTAGCACCAAAGGCTTTTTCAAGGCCATTATTTTCACCAATTGCAATAATGTCATTTGATCTACTGCAGCGCTGTACTGGGGACAGCAGTGTCACTCGACTGTCCCCTAGAGAGGCTCAGATCACGATTCTCTCATAGGCTGATGCTTATGAGAGAGGATTGTCGTGATTGGCTGGCGGAGGGAGGGAATTAATAAAAATAATTTAAAAAAGAAATTTATTTTAAGAAAATACAAATAAATACATAGAAAATAAACAAACACCAGGGATCAGAGCCCACCAACAGAAAGCTCTGTTGGTGGGCAGAAAAGGGGGGGAGTCACTTGCCTGCTAAGTGATATGGGTCTGCAGAACGTTATTAAAGCTGCAGAGCACTAAATTGTAGAAAATAGCCTGGTCACTAGGGGGGTGTAAGCCTACGGTCCTGAACTGGTTAAAATACACCAAAATATATTCTACAGCTCATCATCATTAAAGTTATGCAACATATGCCTCGCTGAGTAACACACTGTTGGTGTAGCATTCCATTATATAAACATTTTTTGCACTAATTGTTACATCATCATTGTTTGTTTACATAGCCCAAGATGAAAATTGGAATCAGAAAAAGGCCAAAAATGTCACCATTATGGAAAGTTAACAACCAGGGCTATTCAAAGTGGGTGTTTTGGGAGCTGTCTGGCTAATTAAAATTTATTACTTCTATTAACAGTGATGGCAATTTCTTACCATTGTAGGTCTAGCAGGATTCATGAAGCCTGGTGTCAGAAGCCAAATTGTTGGCCCTTGCCACCTATTGACGGCACATAGGGCCAGGAATCTGAGCGACTATTTAGTAAGAGCAGACTTTGTAGCAAAAAACAAAACTCCCCCTGCTAGGTCAAATTGGTTATTAAGTAGACCCCTCCGCTAGGAATACATAGTTGTGAGCGATGTTCTATTTGTGTGTATGTGGAAAGGACAGATTAATTTTGAGACAGTAGGCATGTTAAGAGGTATACTATCAGATCTTTCATGACCTGTGATACTGAGTATGTTGTTTACATAGCTATATTGGCAAGACAGAACACAGGCTAAAGGACCGGGTACAATAACGTGAGAGATACCCGATAGCTAATAATGCTAATTCAAAGTTTTTGAAAGCAAATATGCCTGTGAAGAGGCGGGGACTTGAAAAAAAATGATATTGCTATCAGAAAGCCGGTGGATATTTAAATTAAAAACCCTTGCTCCAAGAGGTCTGAATCCAGAGTTAGACTTTGCTCCTTTTCTGGAACAATAATTTGGTAAAGTGTGCCCCCTAAAAATACCTGGATGTTTATTTTTCCTCTGGGCAGAGTCAGTTCTTGGAACACTTTGGGTGTTGTCATTAAAGTGTATGAATTTAGACAGTAATTAATACTGGTGCCTACCCAATGTAGCTGGATATAGCGGTGTGTTATGTAACATGCCCTTGACCTTAGCTCTGGCTTTTGGTTTATGCCCATATTTAGTGTCAGGCCAAGCCATATTTTTATTTCAGGCATGGTGGTGGGCTCCCATTTTACCACCATATAGTATATCTGATTCTCTGCCAAAAACTGCTGCGCATAGAGATTTGGCTTGTATATACGGCCATGCTATATTGAAAAAAATGACAATATGAATGTATTCTAACTGTATGTTTTGCATGTTTTGCACTACTGCACTGTAATTGTCCTCCGATGAAGCTTCCAGTAGTTATGGGAGTGAAACATGTCAGGCTAGGTGGAGGGTGTTGTTGTGTATGAATGTGCATTCATTTTCATGTGATTTAAAGGGGGAGACATCCTGCAAATACTGAGGCTATATTAATCCTAACAGGGTGTTCTGACATATATTTACCTCCTATGTCACATGTTAAGTAAACCATATAGGCAATACAGACTGTACCGAAATTTTAAATGTTTTCTTAAAAGTTAGTTTTATATAGCTCTATAACTCTCTACAACAAGCATACAAAGGGCTTGATTCACAAAGCGGTGCTAACCTACTTAGCACGTCTAAAGTCTTTAGACGCGCTAACCAGGGTGCTAAGTAGGTTAGCACCGGATTTCTCAATCAGATCGTGCTCTAACTTTACGCGCGTAAAGTCTTACGCGCGCAAAGTTTTACGCGCGCTAAGTCCCATAGGCTTTAATGGGCACTTCGCGCGGTGCGCCCTGTGCTCTGTGCAGTACGCGCATAAAGTTTTACGCGCATAAAGTTTTGCGCGCGTAAAGTTTTATGCGCGAAAAGCTTGTTTAGACGTGCTAAGGGGGTTTTCACAGGCGTGCTAACAGTTAGCACCGCTTTGTGAATCAAGCCCCTAGTGTTTCGTATGCTTTCAGCATAGTGTTTACAGCGCACAGAGATTTGTCTGCTCAACTATATGCAGCAAAAATGTATCTGTAATGAACAGACGGAAATAGTCAACTGGTGCCAGATTGTCAGTAAGTACTGACACACCAGTAGTGGCTGTGAAAGTTTGGATGTTGGGCACAGCAAGATTAGGAGGTGGCAATTAGAAAATTATATGGTACCTCCCGCCTGCAAAGTGCAGGTGGCCACACAACCTGTCTGCGCCTGGCTCCCCTCTGACCACTGCTGCTAACTGCCCACTGAGTCCCCTGCTATGCCCTCTGACAGCCCCTCATCAGGATATTCAGGATCCCTCCTCAAGCAGCCCTGCAGACTCTGAACTGTCAAAATCAGACTCAGAGTTGTTCACAGGAAGCCAATCACTTGCTGTATCATCCCCACTGTTGCTCTGCTGTTTGATGGTGCATTGCACCTCCACAGAAAAAAGCCTCCTCACCATACTACATATATAGATAGGTAGTTGTCACGGACGGTTGCGGGGCCGCAGATGCGTCCTGGAACCACCCGTGAAGGAAAAGCGCTCGCACTCGATTCTCTGCATCGATTGCGCTTCAGATCGATAGAATCTGGGTTGAGTGTGTAGGAGCAGCTGAGTCTTTTCTCAGCAGAGAGATAGCATCAGCCTCACTGCAGGATGGCTCTTTTGATATGCTAATGAGCCTGGGGCCTAATCTGCTGCAGAAGAGTCCCTGGCTTCAAGCTGTGCTGATGGCCCATCCATCAGGTAGTGGTGGCAAGCACCATGACAGAAGCAATCTAGAGTGGGACAACTCAGACCCTCTGGCTCCTTCCCCCAGCAGGGGAGCTGACATGTGGCTTGCTGTTGCCAGCTTCAAAAGGACCTCACCTAGGAATGACCTGCTATCAATCCCAGATGTAGATCATATTCCATAAACTGCTATATGTGTCATATTTTCTATGTTGCCAGGTTGGCAGACCCTCCAAACTAACAGAGCATGGAGGGCCCTGTCTGGCGTTGGTTCTGAGAACATTTCAGAACATTCTGAGGTAAAGACTGCCAGTTAGGCAGTTCAACAGTGCCCTAATGATACCACAGGGGTCCCACCCCTCATGTTTGGTATCAGGCTGCTGGGTACATCGAGGCAGACCTGAAAATATTAGTAAATCTGCCCTGACCTGTACGGTTCTGTGAGATAGAGCCCATATGTGGTTAAGGTATGATTTCTGGTCCCCAGGACAAGGGGAGGACTCATCTCATGTTCTAAGGGGGTGTGTGGCCCCGCTCTCACTCCCTCCTACTGAATCAGGGGCATAAGAATGGCAGAGGACCCAAACTCAGTGTCCTCCACCCTGAAACATCTTGAACTCATCTGTGCCAGCTTGAGGATATGCTGGCATCCACCTGGTCTGAACTCTGAACTTTGATTGAAACCAAGAACTTTATGATTCTTCCCACAAAAAGGACATCTTTCCAGGAACTAAGTATTTTTTCTCCCTTCTTTTATTTTTTATACTGGCTATTACTGTTTTAATAATTGTTGATTTTAATAATTGTCTGTATATATTAATTATTTATATTGCCGTGAATAAACGACTTCCTCCAAGTCATTCACTGTTCCGCTACCCTGCTTTTCAGCCGTACACAGGAACTGATCCCAAGTCTCTGGAGAGACGCTACTATTGGTTGTTTTTGGCTAGACAGAATACAGCGTGTTTTAACCGTTTTTATTTGCAGGATCAGTCAGGCAGTCGGGTCCACGGGCCCCTACCCGTGGTGGTGGCAGTATACCCTGAATCGTGTGTGAGTTGTAATCACCCATATCTCACAGGCTCCCTTCTGGTTTGTCTGCGGCTAATTCTTAACGGTTCCTGCGCATTGACTGCGACCAGAGTTCGCACGATCTGTGCGCTGGCACCATCTAGAAGGCCAATTGCGGTCAGCCACGGGGGCTCCTGTGACAGTGTTAGGCAGCGGTTGGGACCTGTGTTGTGCTGAAAGTATCTAAAATAGCACTAGCGCTATCAAGAAACGAACTAATTCGTTGGTGTAGCTGGAAGGCAATATATTTTTTATATATACAGAGAGACTGTGTAGCCAGTACCCCTCCCCAAAAGTTTTATTTTATTTGGCGTGGAAATGTCCGGGAACTACAAGAAAATGTGCCTGGCGGACCTGCAAAATCTTTGCCAAGAGAGAGGCATTGATGTCGGCCGCAAGAAACAACGGGACCTGGTAACGGAATTGTTTCAATGGGATACCCAGCAACTGCGGGAGCCGGGAGTGTCCGCTGAAGTGGATACCAGCCCATCTGACCCAAATCAAGGGGAACCAGAGACTGAGAATCCTGACCGTACAGAGGTTGTGCATCCTAAGGGCCCTGCATTAACAGTTACGCAGGAGAATGTCAGTATGGTCCCCAATCCCAGAGTTTCTGAAAGTACTCGCCTGGAACCGGCCAGTACTGGACTGTCCATTTGTGCTGACCCGATAATGCAGCAGGCATTACAAAAGCTGATGGAGACTGACCTGGAGAAGTACATGGAGTACATGGAAGCACGAGAGGAACGGGAGCGCCAATCTGCGGAACGCAAAGCTGCTGCTGCTGCTGCTGAATGCCACGCGGAGAGGGATGCCGCTGAGTGAGAACGGGAGTGCCAATGACAGCATGAGCTAAACATGGCAAAAGTGCAACAGGCCAGCCGGAGTTCACCGCCCAGCCTCCCTGCTGAAGGAGCTGCAGCACCCGTAAGTGCAAAATTTAAATTTGCTAATATTGAGAAAGACACAGACATTGACTTGTTTTTGCGGTCTTTTGAAAAAGCATGCCGTCAGTATCGTCTTTCCCAAGACCAGTGGGCCAGACATCTGACACCTTTGCTGCGCTACAAAGCGCTTGATGCCTTCGCAGAATTGCCTGCGGAGAAGGATAATGATTATGCTGCTATAAAAGACGCTATCATTACTAAGTACCAGCTGACGCCAGAAGCCTATCGGAAAAAGTTCAGGGCCTGGCAGAAAAAGTCTTCTGATTCGTACCGAGATGTGGTCAGCAGCTTGCTCACCACACTCCGCCAGTGGACTCGAGGCCTCACCAAAGGGTCTTATGATGTCCTGGAGGACTTGATCATCCTGGAACAATTTCGGAACATTTTCCCTGCTGATGTACGACAGTTTGTGCTAGAACGCAAGCCGGCATCAGCAACTGTCGCTGCCGACCTTGCTGAGACTTTTGCGACTACCCGGGTGGCTGATACACGCAGAACTGTCCCATCCAGCTGGAGAGGAGGTCAGCCCAATACCTCGGCAGACTCTCCTGCCCCTGTGAGCCGTCAGCCACAGAGGCCACCCAGCGCAGCTGCTGCACCCAGGCCTGCAGCGCCTGGAGAGGTCACCTGTCACTACTGCCGCCAGCCCGGACACATGAAATTCGACTGTCCGGAGCGGAGACAGACACCACCAGCACCTGGATCATCTGCATCACCTGTACCTCACCCACAGCAGAGGCAACCCGCCAGCGAACCACAGCCTGGATCATCAGATTTTGTCCTGTTTACCCGCGGAAAGGAAATCCGCGACCGAACCGACCAGCAGCAACTTGTTAGAGTGAACGGCAAAGTTGTCACCGGATTCCGAGACACCGGAGCTGACATCACGTTGGTTCACTCACACCTTGTGCCAAAGGAGAGCATCAGCTCCAGCCGATCCCTTGCCCTTACTGGAGTAGAGGGCACCCTTTTTCACATAGCCCACGCGAGAGTGAAGATGGATTGGGGGGTTGGAATCCAAGAAAGGGTTGTTGGGGTTATAAAGGATCTCCCAGTCCCTGTGTTGCTAGGGACTGATTTGGGCAAGCTTGTGTCCTACTACGAACCTGCCACGACCGCCTTGTCGCTCACGGAAGGAGACGGACTCTCCACCCACCACCAGGTACTTTATACACTTGGGGGAGCACCAGGGGGAGGTGGGTTGAATGTGCCCAGTTCAAGGGTACCCGGTTCAATAGTGCCTGCTTCAAAGGCACCTGAGTTTGATGTACAGACTGTCTGCTGTGATGATGATGTAACTGTACCTGAGTTTACTGTACAACCTGTCTGTAATGAACAAATGTCTATACCTGTCAATGCCAGTAATGCATGCAACGATGATTTGAGTCATGCCCGTCTGTGCCATTCTGAAGGTGTACCTGTGCTAGCAGTACCGCGCAGCTGTACTGCTCAGAACCCGAGCTCAGAAAAGGTGGAGCGGGTTCCGGCCTCCTCCCCCTCCTCTGACCGCAGGGATGAGACCTTTCAGCCGCTGGCCTCGTGTGACATGAGCCAGTTGGCTGAAACTGACAGCGCCGTATTCTCAGCCGCACTACAAAGTGACCCAAGCCTGGAGGTGCTCAGGCAGCAAGCCGCTGAGCCCCTCACAGACGGGGCCGCTTTCAAGGTGTACTGGGAAGGTGGGAGACTGTACAGTGAGTCTGTACAGCCCCCTACAGGTAGATCACACGCGAATACCAAATGGCTTGTGGTCCCGAGTGTGTTCAGGGGACATGTGCTGAAATCCGCACATGGTAATCCCCTGACAGGGCACTCAGGTTTCCGCAAGACACTTGCCGGTATTCGGAAACAGTTTTATTGGCCCAGGATGAACAGGGATGTAGCAAACCACTGCAAAGCATGTGCCGCCTGTCAGGAGCTGGGAAGGTCCAGGGATTCCCGCGGGGTTCCCTTAGGTCCACAGCCACTTCGCAGGGAACCCCTGCGTGGGCTGGCTGTTGACCTACCCAAACCACTGCCCGTTGTCAGCAGTCCTGGCAGACACCACATCCGACCGCAGTGGCGCCAACGCCCTGTCCATAACGGTCTATGTCGGGTCAAACCTGAAGGTAGCAGACCACGACCTATCCAGTGGAACTGAGCCGCAGGTGCCAATGGGTTTTCCCGCCGTGCCAGCAGCTCGAGACCCATCAGCCAGGTTAGCGGCGCCGCCACACATCTTGCGGATGTGTTTCTAAGCCGCAGACCAGAGAGGGGGCTGTCACGGACGGTTGCGGGGCGGCAGACGCGTCCTGGAACCGCCCGTGAAGGAAAAGCGATCGCACTCGATTCTCTGCATCGATTGCGCTTCAGATCGATAGAATCTGGGTTGAGTGTGTAGGAGCAGCTGAGTCTTTTCTCAGCAGAGAGATAGCATCAGCCTGACTACAGGATGGCTCTTTTGATATGCTAATGAGCATGGGGCCTAAACAGCTGCAGAAGAGTCCCTGGCTTCAAGCTGTGTTGATGGCCCATCCATCAGGTAGAGGTGGCAAGCACCATGACAGAAGCAATCTAGAGTGGGACAACTCAGACCCTCTGGCTCCTTCCCCCAGCAGGGGAGCTGACATGTGGCTTGCTGTTGCCAGCTTCAAAAGGACCTCACCTAGGAATGACCTGCTATCAATCCCAGATGTAGATCATATTCCATAAACTGCTATATGTGTCATATTTTCTGTGTTGCCAGGCTGGCAGACCCTCCAAACTAACAGAGCATGGAGGGCCCTGTCTGGCGTTGGTTCTGAGAACATTTCAGAACATTCTGAGGTAAAGACTGCCAGTTAGGCAGTTCAACAGTGCCCTAATGATACCACAGGGGTCCCACCCCTCATGTTTGGTATCAGGCTGCTGGGTACATCGAGGCAGACCTGAAAATATTAGTAAATCTGCCCTGACCTGTACGGTTCTGTGAGACAGAGCCCATATATGGTTAAGGTATGATTTCTGGTCCCCAGGACAAGGGGAGGACTCATCTCGAGTTCTAAGGGGGTGTGTGGCCCCGCCCTCACTCCCTCCTACTGAATCAGGGGCATAAGAATGGCAGAGGACCCAAACTCAGTGTCCTCCACCCTGAAACATCTTGAACTCATCTGTGCCAGCTTGAGGATATGCTGGCATCCACCTGGTCTGAACTCTAAACTTTGATTGAAACCAAGAACTTTATGATTCTTCCCACAAAAAGGACATCTTTCCAGGAACTAAGTATTTTTTCTCCTTTCTTTTATTTTTTATACTGGCTATTACTGTTTTAATAATTGTTGATTTTAATAATTGTCTGTATATATTAATTATTTATATTGCCGTGAATAAACGACTTCCTCCAAGTCATTCACTGTTCCGCTACCCTGCTTTTCAGCCGTACACAGGAACTGATCCCAAGTCTCTGGAGAGACGCTACTATTGGTTGTTTTTGGCTAGACAGAATACAGCGTGTTTTAACTGTTTTTATTCGCAGGATCAGTCAGGCAGTCGGGTCCACGGGCCCCTACCCGTAGTGGTGGCCTTATACCCTGAATCATGTGTGAGTTGTAATCACCCATATCTCACAGGCTCCCTTCTGGTTTGTCTGCGGCTAATTCTTAACGGTTCCTGCGCATTGACTGCGACCAGAGTTCGCACAATCTGTGCGCTGGCACCGTCTAGAAGGCCAATTGCGGTCAGCCACGAGGGCTCCTGTGACAGTAGTTGAAAAAGTAATTCGAAAAATAGAAAGCGATAGATAGTTTTTTAGTTTTATGTTTTGGGTTTTTTTTAAGGCATAGTGAAAAGAATAGAAGAATAAAGATAGAATTATAGAAATTAGGGTAGGTAGAGTGTGTAGAGAGGGGGGGGGAGTACCAAAAGGTAGTGGATCAAAAAGACCCCAAGGGCTAAATTGCCAAAGAGAGGGAGGATCAGGTGTTCATGGGCTAGGTATGAGGTTACTTAGGGTGGTTATAGGGGGCAAAGTTTATTAAAAGTGTAAAAATGCCTACCACTGTGCATTATTAGTCTCTCTCCCAGCTGCTGTGACCACAGAACACTGACAGCAATCTGTGTGTGGTGATAGAAAAGCTGGAAGAGAGACAAACACTTTTACTAATATTTTCACGAATGCACATCGATATTGATTGTAACTATGTGCATTTATTTACTAGAAGGCTCCGATTGGCTCAGGGAACAAATGTTCCTGATCACCAATCCCTCCCCTTTATTTCCCACCATGAACAGCCACCACAAAATGACAAGAGGCACCTGTATTTCCGGTGTGCTGCACAAGGGCCATAAACCATATTAGAAAAACAGTGAATGTTTTCATTACATCATTTGTGGCATTAGTTAATCCGCAAAACATTATGGCTTTGTATTATAAGGACACCTGAACTGAGAGGGTTATGGAGGCTTTTAATCTATAGCAGTTGCCTACTTGCCATCCTGCTGATCTCTTTGGCTGCAGTAGTGTCTAAATCACACAACTGAAACAAGCATGGGGATAATTCAGAAAGACTTTAGTCAGAATCACCTGATCTGCATGCTTGTTCAGAGTCTATGGCTAAAAGCATTAGAGGCTGAGGATCAGCAGGACAGCCAGGCAATTTACATTGTTTAAAAGGAAATAAATATGCCAGCCTCCATATCCTTCGCAGTTTAGGTGAGATATAGTTACTGTCATGTCAAATATCAGTTATAAAAAAATGAGTATCTGCTACTTTCCTAAGTATGATCAAAAGCAAATAAAAATAAACTAAAATTATATTATTATTGGCAATACCTGTACCCCAAATAGTATACACTTGAAATCAAATTAGAAATAAGTTGCAGAAATGTATTATATAGGTAATATATATACAGTAGATGAGAATTTTAACAAGTAGTTTAATGTTTTCTATATATTATATCATTGGGTGGTATAAATAATACTAATTGAGCTTTAGTTTTTTTAGTTATTGTTTAGAAGAAACTTTAGCTTTTCGGCGAGCAATGCATTTTTTTCTTGCTTCATTTTAGTTACAGTTTCATTCATTCGTTCACAGACACTTGTGTTTATGGAATCAGCCACAGCCATCAGCTTTCTTTACTCTGTGGATGAGCAGAGAAGACATTGGGTTCAAAACTGAATGGAAATAAGGAAACAATAATAAAGTTCATGCTATAGTACACTTGCAGAGATTGTTACAGATTTCTACGCGTTTTAAAATTTAGCTGCTTGACTTAAATAAAATAATTATTGCTGTATGAGGCCATTCAAGACACTGGGCATAGGTGAAGGACTGTGACTCTACTCCACCAGACGTCTGTCTGAGTGAGCAGGCATTGCTACAATTTTTTGATTCTACGCAATCTAAACAGTTATTGATTATCTCACAGACTCTCATCCACACTGCATCAGAGAGCTTCCTCACAAAAAAAAAAAATTAAAAATTGCTTTGGCTATACTACTGCATAGCACAAAAAAGTCTATACAATGAGTAAAATAAAGCTTTCATACTAGTTGAGCTTGCAAACTTACTGGAAAAGTTATTTACATCTGCTTTATAAATCACAGGTGCACCATTAAAACCTGTTCTTCTTACGCTATTTCAAGGTGTTATAATACAGATTTTTAGTGATTACTCTCACATGTACTACATCAAAAACAAAGTCCACCAAGACCTGTCAGAAGGAGTGGAAACGTATTTTATTTACAGCCAAACAATACATGGGACCAATATAATATCAGTGACGAATGGCTGAACTTACATAAGCATTTTGGAAAATAAGGCATTGTGGTTCATTAGATTTAGCCTAGAAGGAAAAAAATAATCTTCAAATTTATAGTATCAAGTTCAAAAGGGGGGAGAGTATATTTTCTTTTTAATGCAGAAAACATAACATATTTATAGGTATATAGAGGTTGTATTATCTATCTTCTAAATGACAAAAACTAGCTGCCGCAAACACTAGTTTTTCAAGATATACACACAAATCCCTCTGCTCTTGACCGTTACCGTTCTTGTTTTGGCTTTCATGATCACAATCTGCCAATTTCTGCCCGCATAACGTGTGCTGCTAATCTGTACTTTAGAATTGGTATTTGAAAATGCTGAACAACGGCTAATATATCCATCATATGCTGTCAAAAATAACATCAATAAATGAAAATCAGCTTCAGGGGCTGATGTATCCAACTACTTGCGTTATCACCTTACTACGAAAAGTGATTGGCAAAAAATGGAAAAGTAAGATTTTAAAATAAATTGTAAAAAAATAAAATGGACCAATATATCATATGATGCAGGTTTTATGTTATGCTGCAAATAATATCTTCGTAAGACACATATAGGAAACATTTCTTCAACAAAATAATAATAATAATAATAAGTTAAACAAAAAATGACTATAATACACATTTCCAGATAATAAGGGATGAAATATGAAGTCAGATCAACTTCACTACAAAATGCTGCATATGCACAGAAGGCCTCCACATATAACACTTCCTTCACAAACAATATGTACAAACTCTCAGCAAAATTACACAAATGCATAATTATGCCAAGAAAGAAATTATAAACAATTACCACAAAATGAATAACCTGGCATTAAACAGATAGCAAGGCAATCAGGCATACATGCTTGTCCTCACAAACTTACAGTTCTATCAGGGGAAAATATCAATTGGTTGAAGATACAGTATCATAATGAAATTCCTCTTGCCTATGGTGACATCTGCTGGAAGAAGGCAGTATTTCTCATTTTTAATCACAAAAGTCTTGAAGGAAACCTCAAGGCTGACATAGAGAAATGCTTTTAAATAAAATAAGGTATTTTCTGGGTGCAACAAGGACAATATAATACTGAGCATGACTAGTAAGCAGAAATAACAAATCAATGCAGACGAAAAAAAACATTCTAAAGGCGTTAGCTATCCTGTGTACTTCGGCCACCAATTGTAATCTACATGCCACATGGTGACTGCAGAAAATACAAGTTGGATTATGGGGCTTTCTTTGATCCCTGCATGTGTTCCCCATGGAGAACTATAAAAACTGTGCCATAACAGCTAGCATGCAGAATCTTCCTGCAGCCATGCTGCTTATGGTCCTATAATATATATATATGTATACTGTATATATATATATATATATATATATATATATATATATATATATATATGTATACTGTATATATATATATATATATATATATATATATATATATATATATTCACCCTGTATATGTCATGTGAATGTCGTTCTAAAATTATAAATTGTACTGTTTTCACTTTTCTTAATAAA
Organism: Hyperolius riggenbachi; assembly: GCF_040937935.1. Taxonomy (NCBI): domain Eukaryota; kingdom Metazoa; phylum Chordata; class Amphibia; order Anura; family Hyperoliidae; genus Hyperolius; species Hyperolius riggenbachi. The sequence goes on along the minus strand of NC_090649.1, from coordinate 185,202,741 downwards.
TAAAAAATTGTTAGTGCTATTTTAAGTATTTGTAATATATTTTACAGTTAAGATTAAGAGCGAGTATAGGGTCCAAGTAATTGGTGCGTATATACTGCAAGTGAATAAAAATGGCCTGTGTTTTTTTTTCTATTCCTAGGCTTGATCAGATTAAATCTGATTATGGTAATCATTTATTAACATACCCTCTACTGTGCACAGTAGTCCCAGTTGTCTGGGCAATTCCTGAAACGCAAAAAAAAAAAAAAAATTTGAAATAAAAAAAAAATACACGTGCACTATGTAGTGTGCCCAAAGCGGTCTGAATTAAATGATCAACACAAGGATTAATCTGTTAAATAAAGCAGATGTGTCTGGCACCCTGCCACACGTGTTGTTTGAGACTGCTGTCATTAGGAGGCAGCAAATGGCTCTCAATGAAAATAAATCCTGTGTGACAACATCTACCTGATAACCTGCGTGGAAGATGTACTCCATGTTTTCATGATTTCCCTGTGCTGTCTTAAAATTGTAGGAGGCATTTGAAAAAATACCCTTCTTAGTATTTTCTGTCCTTTTTGTCACACGTATTAACATTTTTGTAACAATCTAATTACTTAAAATAACATTTAGATCATTTAAATGAAAATAATTAACAGAATCAAGATATTGTATAAATAACTGTGCAGTAAAAAAAAACCCTGTCAAGCAAACCAAGATTTATTTTTTTTAAATATGTATGAATCTAAAGACAGCCAATCCTAAAATGTTGCTCAGCAAAAATCACATAATATATTTAAATAAAGCTGATAAATACAACATATAGCTTATGATACTTTAATGCTTTTGATAAGAACATAAGTTAGGATGCAAATGTAAAATACAAACAAAGCAAACCAGAAATAACCTGAGATTTTGTGATTAACCAGTTCTGTGAATTAAATTCTTTATTATGAAGCTTGATGGAGGTTTAAACTCAGATATAATTTAAATTGAAGGGACTGCTTCACTTTGCAGTCATGCATCTTGTTACCGCCAGTGCTCCAAATAAACACATGCCACAGCATGTGTAAGCCTAGGTCCTGAATGACACAGAGTTAACCCCTTCTGACTGCATACACTGCATCAATACATGTTTGCCGCAGTTCTGTCTGCTCTGCCAGCATGCAGGTAAATATGATTTGCTGCAAAGCATACATATTTAGCCAAAGTAATCTCAGCTTCTCACTAGCAACAATCACGCATAGGGAAAACTTACAGCAAGGAGGATCATGAGAAGAAGTCCATGTTAATCCGGTCTCCAGCCAATCAAGCTAATCACTTCACAAAAGACAAACGGTAAAAAGCAGTATGTTAAGACTGTTTCCATTCACTTTGTTCTGTGTTATTTAAGGTGAAAGAATTAATTTCAGTATGAGGAAACGCAATTACTGCAGGCTCTGTGAATGGCTACAGACTGCAGGAAACTTTCAGCACTGGAGAAACCAAATCCAAATGTCACAAGGAAAGTTCTTGCTGTCGGTGCATTGCATGAAGCCTTGTATATCCACCTTTTTTGGCTACTCTGAGTATTCCATTCATGGTAGGAGCACATGAGTTGGTTCGTCCCGAACACCCTGAGCAAGGCCCAGCTTTCAAATGTGTTTCAATCTCTACACACAAGCTGCTTTCATCACGAGTAGAGTCCCACCAAGGCCCAGCTTTAAAAGCTACCAATTCTTTTATCTTTAGCCTGGCTCACAAAAGAAGGGTATTTTGTAAATTACCAGCTCGTTCAGATCAACAAAAGGTACTTTCATAGAAAGCCCCATTTGATTTTTCTCAAATTTGATTACAAGGATGGAAAAAAAGAAGAGGAAGTCAAAAAGAAAAACCCCAGATGGCTTTTTCATTCATCACACTGAATGAGCTTTATCTGTGCCTTTTCAAACTGGAGCTGTGGAGAAGCATTTCTGTTGGCTTATAAAACTTGACAAAAATTATTGGTTTGCCATCTCTCATGTAACTGCCATTGGGAACTGGATGAAAAGACTTGGGATCGCCTGCTTGGATCAAAATAATGGAGATTAGGTATTTCATTATAAATTACAGTGGGATATAGAGGAGGCTGTCATATTAATAGCAACCTGCAAGGCTGTCAATAGAAGCTATTCTGCTAGCAAGAGGGCCTAGGGGGGATAGGCTGTTGAACTGGTACACTGGGCCTCATCGATTTTCTATCACCTACAGTAGGCAAAAGAAAAGGTGAGATTATGAAGAGGGGAATTCACACAGAAATGACCATTGACTTTGGTCTGTGAGACCTGACAGCTACACAAACATCACGGGATAAAGTGAGCCGAAATAAAATTGAAGCAAATACATTTTCTTTGAAACATTTAGCTGCATTCATCTTTGCATCTGAAGATCTGTTATAAAAGTGCTTGGAGGGGGATGTGTGTCTAGAAAAGTAAATGATGAACTGAAAATGAAATGAGCCTGTGATGACAAAACTATAGCAGCTGCTACCACTGCCTTTTTATAATAGATGTTGCTAGTATCCCTGCTGCCATGCTTAACACATGATATCAGTACTTCCTATACAGCCAAAGAAGTCTGAAAGATCTCACCTGCATACTTGTTACGGCCAGTGTCTCTCCAAGGTAAGTCACAACCAGGGGAACCTCTAGCTTAGCAATGGCAGCTCCCCTGCTTCTACCACCAGGAGTTCACATTAGGACAGTGGTCCTCAAACTAAGGCCCGCGGGCCGAATGTGGCCCCCTGAGGCTTTTTTACCGGCCCTCCACAAACAAATTGTATTACTTATAGATGCGGTCATCTACATCTTTAAATATTGTTGGTCCACATATAGAATAGCAGTGCTGGCACCACCCATCCACATGGAAGCCAGAAAGCAGTCATTCGCTGGTTTTCAGTCAAATTCCACATCAGGTGACACTTCTTTCCAATTGGGACTGCAGGTTGTCATCTGAGTATGCTTCACTGTCTGGCCCACAAAGACTTCTACATCATTTTACGTATACTCCGGACCCCCAGCAGTCTGAAGTATGTTGACCCGGCCCTCGACCCAAAACGTTTGGGGACCCCTGCATTAGGAAATCTCACATATACATTGTAACTCCTAAACAATTATTACAATTTCACTTACAGTAAAACTCTGGAAAGTACATCTGGCACATCTGGAAAGTAAAAGCTGTTTTCAATTAATCTATATCGGCAAAATTGTATTTATTTTAGACATGCTGTATATTCTTATTATTTTGCCACATAATCACTTCCTTTATTTAAAGGACCACTATCGCGAAATCACAAAATTTGAAATTCACACAATTAAGAAGTACATTTCTTCCAGAGTAAAATGACCCATATATTACTTTTCTCCTGTACTGTAGGTAGATAATAAAAAGCCTGACAGAACCGACAGGTTTTGGACTACCCCATCTCCTCGTGGGGGGGTTCTCAAGGTTTTTTTTTATTATTATTTTCAAAAGCACTTAGTGAATGGCAGTTGCATCATCCAACTGCTAAAAAGTGTATGGTGAGCAGGTATGCTGGCCAGCTTGTTTGTATAAATGCTTTTCAGGGAATGTCTATATAAAGAATAAAGGCTATGCTGAGAATCTCCTAGATGGACTAGCCCAAAACCTGTCGGTTCTGTCAGATTTCTACTACCTACTGTAAGCAACAGGAACATAGTAGAAAAGTAATTTATGCCTCGTTTTACACGGGAAGAAACTTACTATTATTTATTTATTTATTTGTTGTATTTATAAAGCGCCAACATATTACGCAGCGCTGGACATTAATTTAGGTTACAGACAATATTTAGGGGTGACAAACAGCAATATGACAATACAGGAATACAAGAAAACCAGATCACACAGCACAGTATGAGTACAAGGTAATGCTTAGTCAGTCACTGGTTGGGAGCATGGAGTTAGGCAAGTTAGGTTCACTCAAATGCATAGCATGGGTGCACAGTAATAGAGGTGCATGATCAGGTAGGACACAAAAGGAGTGAGGACCCTGCCCAAAGGCTTACAATCTAGAGGGAGAGGTAGGGACAAGAGAGGTAGGGGACCAGAGTTCGGCTGTGGGTTTAGAGCAATTGTGAGGGGTGGTAGGCAAGAGTGAAAAGGTGAGTTTTGAGGGCCTTCTTGAAGGTGTTGAAGGAGGGGGCTGCCCTAATGGGTGGAGGCAGGGAGCTCCATAGTGTCGGAGCGGCTCTTGAGAAGTTTAGGAGGCGTGCATGGGACCGGGCGATGCGGGGGACGGCCAGGCGAAGTTCATTGGAGGAGCGGAGTGAGCGGCTTGGTGTGTATCTCTGAGCAAGATCAGAAATGTAGGTTAGACAGGTTTTGCGGATGGATTTGTAGGTCAGACACAATATCTTGAATCTGATTCTGGACTGGACAGGAAGCCAGTGGAGGGACCTACGGAGGGGAGCCGCCCTTACTTACATACTTATTTGTATGTGTTTACATGTATTTTAAATGTAACAATTTTTCACAACAGTGGTCCTTTAAAGAGGCACTGTAGTGACAAACAGTAGAATGTGGTAAATGATTCAGGGTGCCTGGTTTTAGCATCATAAACTCCGGCGTGCTCTCTCTCTTAAAAAAAAAATTAAAACTAAAAAAAAAATTGCATGTACTTACCCTCTTTGCCATGAAGCCCCTAAAAAGTCTGGGTGCAACCAATTACTGGTACCTTTCAAAGTCATATAATTAGTGAGATGAAGTTCACCAGTGTGCAATTTAAGTGTCACATGACACTCCTTTTCAGAGATGCCCCAGAGGCTTCAACACCACTAAGCAAGAGAAATCACACCATGAAGACTAATGAGCTCTCCAAACAAGTCAGGGACAAAGTTGTTATGAAGTACAGTCAGGGTTGGGTTATACAAATATATCCAAAGCTTTAAATATCCCCTGAAACACCATCATCTTCAAATGGAAAGAACATGATATCACAACAAACCTACCAAGAGAGGGCCTGAACACCAAAATAGGGTGCATATTATATCGGCGCCGCTCAGTTCGGCGCGGGGAGAGCCAAATGACGGCTTTCCTCACTGCCGCTAAACTCCAAGGCGGTGTTAAATACTATTCCCCCTCCGAGTTGTCGCAACTCGGAGGGAGATGTAATTCGGGGTCTGGCAGCTGCCAGAGCCCCGAATTACTGCTACATGGGGCACGCATCATAGCATTGCTGCTATGACGGCGCCAAGTTTCAGCGCTCGGCTCTCAGAGCCGCGCGCCAAAATGAACTGATCTGCAACACATCCCATCACCCCAAGAACACCATCACAACAGTAAAACATGGTGGTGGCAGTATTATGCTATGGGGATGTTTTCAAGCAGCAGGGCCTGGGAAACTGGTGTAAGTAAAGATGTGTGTTGCTAAATACAGGAATATTCTTGGGCAAAACCTGTGTCACTCTGCCAATGATTTGAGACTGGGATGGAGGTTCACCTTCCAGCAGCATACTGCTATAGCAGCACTTGAGGGGTTTGAGGGGAAATATTTAAATGTGTTTGAATGGCCTAGTCAAAGTCTAGACCACAATCCAATAGAGAATCTCTGGTTAGACTTCAAAACTGCTGTCCACAAGCATGAAGGAGCTGGAGTGATTTTAACTTGAGAAATGCGCAAAAATCCCAGTGGCAAGCTGTGGCAAGCTCAAAGAAACTTATCCAAAGTGACTTGCAGCCCTAATTGCTGCAAAAGGTAGCTCCGCAAAGTACTTACTTTAGGGGGGTAAATAGTTATGCATGCTCAAGTTTTCAGTTGTTTTGCCCTATTTGTTGTTTGCTTCTCAATAAACCAAATAATACTGTATGTCTTTAAAGTTGTAGGCATGTTATGTCAACGAAATGGAGCAAACTCTCAAACAATCAATTTTAATTCCAGGTTGTGGGGCAACAAAACTTGAAAATACACTTTTGCAAGGCACTGTATAATTCTGAATATTGGTATGTAGCCCTGCCCTCCCAGTGATGTGTAACCTAGGCTGTTTACCTATGCAGAATTCTCCCAGAGCATTCTGGGAGACCAGGTATTATGTACAATGGCTTCAACACGCGTCAGAAACATATTTATCAAACATGTTTACAAGGTTTTCAATCCTTCTGTTGTAGTAGCATCACAACCCTCACCTGTAGGATGGAGCAATTAAAGGGGGATTTCATGTTAATGCTGCTTCACAGTTACCAGAGTTTTGTAGTCACGTGACAAACAGTGCAGGGAGAGTAAAGATTGAGGGCTCGTTTCCTCTATTGCGGTGCGGAATCGCCTGGATTCCACTGCTGATGAAATCGCATGCGGATGCGATTCCCCATGCGTTTTTTGCCGCAAATTCACATGCAAATTCACATAGGTGAGGGTATATGCGATTTTAACCATGTCACTGCCTGTGTGAATTCTTCATTGGTACCTATGCGAATTCGGGGAAAAAACGCATGGGGAAATCACATGCGATTTCCCTATTAAATACATTGCATGCGATTTGCATGCGATTCGCATGCATTCCACTCGCAGGCGAATTCTGCGGCTCTTTTGTGCGTTTTTTCACCGCTGAAAAAAACGCACCTCAACAACGCTACAGTGAAAACAGGCCCATCCACTTGCATTATATGTGCGAATCCGCATGCGTTGGACGCATGCGGATTCGCGATAGTGGAAACGAGCCCTAATATGAACGATGCAAATTAAAGGACAACTGTACTGAGAAGAATGTGGAGGCTGTCATATTTATTTCCTTTTAATCAATACCTGTTGCCTGGCAGCCCTGCTGTTCTAATTGGCTGCAGTAGTGTCTGAATAACAGCAGAAACAAGCATGCAACTAATCTTGTCAGATCTGACAATAATGTCAGAAACACCTGGGGCTTGATTCACAAAAGCGTGCTAAAGCATAGCACGACCGTGCTATGGGTTTAGCGTGCAATGAACCGCGCGTGAAGGTTTGCGCACGTACAGATTTAACGAAGGTTGTCGCGCGCACTTTGCCGCGTTAGCGCATGCACATAAATCTGTACGAGTGCAAACCTGCATGCACGGTACATTGCATGCTAACCGCATAGCACGGTCGTGCTATGCTTTAGTACGCTTTTGTGACTCAAGCCCCTGATCTGCTGCATGCTTGTTCAGGGTCTATGGCTAAAAGTATTAGAAGCAGAGGATCAGCAGGGCTGCCAGGCAACTGGTATTGCTTAAAAGGTAATAAATATGGCAGCCTCTATATACCCCTCACTTCAGTTGTCATTTAAATTGCACTGAAAGAATATCTTGCATGGTGGATAAAAGCAAATGGCTTTTAGTTTCTGGACGACTCACTCATTTATGTTGTTCAGTAAGCAACACAGGGTTAAACACCTGCTAAGTAATTTGTAAACTGTGTTTTATGGAGAAGTTTTAATAAAGTTTATGGGTCAATATGTAATACTTTCAGGAAAATGTGATGACATAAATTATACAGGATGAAAATGACATTTGGTGTATTTTCACACATGGCTGGCTTTTTATCCAACCATCTTATAGAAGCAGACTGCAAAGTTTTCAACTCTCAATGAGAAGTACTTAAATGTGTACCCGATACATCATCTTGTACATGCTCTGAATTCTAAATGACACTTGTAAATGGCATTTAATGAAATTCCAGTTAGTAGTTGAAAATACATTAACAAACAACTCTTGGTATAGTTGCTAAGGAGTTGGACAAGTGAATATATTTGGAATTACGGTATTTTAGCTTAAAGGGATAGTAAATTGTTTTTCTTTTTTTTCACAAAGCTGAGCTAAAAACTGTGGGCCTTACATTGAGGCTGCTTTTACACTTGGTGCAGTGCAATTGTTAACGATTTTCAAATCCACGGACACTGCACTCTCAATCACAGATCCACCAGCCTCCAAATTCCTGTGTCTTTACACTCCATTATGTACATAAAAATAAAAATAAAACAAACATAGCATGACTCTGTAAAAAAATTAGCACCACCATATGTGATCCACTTCCAGTGTGAACCCTCCACACTCAGATAACAAAACTGCTCACCCTCTGTACTGACTGTCAAATTATAGACAGCATATGCGCTTATCAGTGATGCCAATCCTTGTTATATTCCTCCACCAATTGCTGTGGCTGCATCAAGCACCAAGATAACCAGCCTCTCACCTTATATAGTTGCTGCCAGATTATAGGACAGCTACAGTGTATAATAGGCTCCAGGCTCAGTATCTCTCCTTAGACTACTATGCGAGTTATATTGTCTCCTTCAAACTTGTATTCTACCAACCATCAGACCTTATAACTAGAAGGAACTCTCCATAGTGTAAAACTGTTGTATTTAATAAAAAATGTAAAAGTGGTGCACTCATATTATTCTATATGTTAAAAGCATGTAACATCCATTAGCCAGCTGTAGTCCATGTTGTTAGGCTCCGCCCAATGCGTTTCGGAACTCGTACTCTTCAGAGGCTGGAATACAAGTTTGAAGGAGACGTTATAACTCGCGTAGGAGTCTAAGGAGAGATACTGAGCCTGGAGCCTTTTATACACTGTAGCTGTCCTATAATCTGGCAGCAACTATGGTAGTTAAGGTGAGAGGCTGGTTATCTTGGTACTTGATGCAGCTACATTATTTGGTGGAGGAATATAACAAGGAGTGGCATCAATGATAAGCAGAGATGGCCTGAACCTCCGATTTTCGGTTCGCGAACCTTCGCCAAATGTTCGATTTGCGCAAACTTTTGCAAACCGCAATAGACTTTAATGAGGAGGTGAACTTTGAAAACTAGAAACACTTATGCTGGCCACAAAAGTGATGCAAAAGATGTTTCAAGGGGTTTAAACCTGGGGGGCATGGCGGAGTGGGATAGATGCCAAAAGTCCCGGGGAAAAATCTGGATTTGATGCCAGGGGCGTTTCTAGGGTCCTTGGAGATCGGGGGCACCTGTGGGCACCAGGCGGGGAGTTCATGCGGTGAGTGGGCGTGGCCATGGGTGGGGCCAAATGTACATGAACTTAGCAGTGGTGTAAGCTACAGATAACGGGCCTGCCCATCGAAATATTGGATGGAGCCCCCTGTCCTTTATTTGGATAATTTACAATCAGTATAGGCATAGATCATAGATGTATACGCACATACAATTTTGATTGGTCAATCACTGACCAATTTTACCACCCCCGTGCAGTAAGTGGGCCAACAGACAATGAATTTTATGAACAGAGCTAAAATTGGCTAATCAAAATTGTATGTGTGTACCAGGCTTTACAGCTAATACTGTACATACTAAAAGTAGTAGGGATCAGCATACAATATAGCTGGTTTACAATCAGTAAAGGCACAGAGTAACACCTTACACTGTACACACTGGAGGTAAATCAGCACACAGTGCAGGCACTAGAGAACAGCGTATACTGTACATACTGTAGGCAGCAGAATTCAGCACACTGCAGCTAGCGTGCTAAAAATATGAGGATCACATTGTGCGGCGTGCTTATCGTGCCGCACCGAAAAATGGGTGGGCCATGGACCAGAATATAGGTGTGGTAACGGCCGGGTGGAAACAAATTTACATGAACCTAGCAATGGTGGGACATTAGATTATGACAGTGGTGGCGAACCTTTTGGAGGCTGAGTGCCCAAACTGCAACCCAAAAGTCACTTATCTATCGCAAAGTGGCAACCGCAATTTAAACTAAATACTGTACAAACGTTTTAACTCATACATGAACATTATGGAAAATCCAAGTTCAAAATAAACTGTGAAGATAAACAATTTTATCCATCCTACTCCTGAAAAATGTATTCAATTTTTTAAAACCTCCCAGTTTTATTTTCTGTTTTAAAAAGCTAAAAAAGTAGGTTTAATGCTATTGTCTCATATGATAAGGATTCAGCTTTTCCCATGTCTCGCAGTTAGCAATCATGTGACCCCCAACAAGACAAATTCAGCAATCATGAGGGCCCCAACAAATCATGAGGCCCCCAAAAAGACAAATTCAGCAATCATGAGGCCTCCAACAAATCATGAGGCCCCCAACAAGACAAATTCAGCAATCATGAGGCCCCCAACAAATCATGAGGCCCCCAACAAGACAAATTCAGCAATCTTGAGGCCCCCAACAAATCATAAGGCTCCCAACAAGACAAATTCAGCAGTCACGAGGCACATAAATAGACAGCATTTCACATAAATAGGCAGAATCCCCCCTTAATATGGTAGCCCCCACGTTAGGTAGTGAGTGACAGGGACCCCCAGGTTAGCTAGTGGGTGACAGGCGCCTCCAGTTAGGTAGTGAGTGACAGGGACCCCGATAGTGAGTGACAGGGAGCCCCTTTAGGTAGTGAGTGAGTGCCAGGGAGCCCCTTCAGGTAGTGAGTGAGTGACAGGGAGCCCCTTCAGGCAGTGAGTGAGTGCCAGGGAGCCCCTTCAGGCAATGAGTGAGTGCCAGGGAGCCCTTTCAGGCAGTGAGTGAGTGCCAGGGAGCCCCTTTAGGCAGTGAGTGAGTGCCAGGGAGCCCCTTCAGGCAGTGAGTGAGTGCCAGGGAGCCCCTTTAGGCAGTGAGTGAGTGCCAGGGAGCCCCTTCAGGCAGTGAGTGAGTGCCAGGGAGCCCCTTTAGGCAGTGAGTGAGTGCCAGGGAGCCCCTTTAGGCAGTGAGTGAGTGCCAGGGAGCCCCTTTAGGTAGTGAGTGAGTGCCAGGGAGCCCCTTCAGGCAGTGAGTGAGTGCCAGGGAGCCCCTTCAGGCAGTGAGTGAGTGCCAGGGAGCCCCTTCAGGCAGTGAGTGAGTGCCAGGGAGCCCCTTCAGGCAGTGAGTGAGTGCCAGGGAGCCCCTTCAGGCAGTGAGTTAGTGCCAGGAGCCCCTTCAGGCAGTGAGTGAGTGCCAGGGAGCCCCTTCAGGCAGTGAGTGAGTGCCAGGGAGCCCCTTTAGGCAGTGAGTGAGTGCCAGGGAGCCCCTTCAGGCAGTGAGTGAGTGCCAGGGAGCCCCTTCAGGCAGTGAGTGAGTGCCAGGGAGCCCCTTCAGGCAGTGAGTAAGTGCCAGGGAGCCCCTTTAGGCAGTGAGTGAGTGCCAGGGAGCCCCTTTAGGAAGTGAGTGAGTGACAGGGAGGCCCTTCAGGCAGTGAGTGAGTGCCAGGGAGCCCCTTCAGGCAGTGAGTGAGTGCCAGGGAGCCCCTTCAGGCAGTGAGTGAGTGCCATGGAGCCCCTCCAGGCAGTGAGTGAGTGACAGGGAGGCTCTTTAGGGAGTGAGTGAGTGAGTGAGTGAGTGAGTGACAGGGAGCCCCTTTAGGCAGTGAGTGAGTGCCAGGGAGCCCCTTCAGGCAGTGAGTGAGTGACAGGGAGGCCCTTCAGGCAGTGAGTGAGTGCCAGGGAGCCCCTTCAGGCAGTGAGTGAGTGCCAGGGAGCCCCTTCAGGCAGTGAGTGAGTGCCAGGGAGCCCCTTTAGGAAGTGAGTGAGTGACAGGAAGGCCCTTTAGGTAGTGAGTGAGTGCCAGGGAGCCCCTTTAGGGAGTGAGTGACAGGGAGGCCCTTTAGGGAGTGAGTGAGTGACAGGGAGGCCCTTTAGGGAGTGAGTGAGTGACAGGAAGGGCCTTTAAGGAGTGAGTGAGTGAGTGAGTGAGTGACAGGGAGGCCCTTTAGGGAGTCAGTGAGTGCCAGGGAGCCCCTTTAGGGAGTGAGTGAGTACCAGGGAGCCCCTTTAGGGAGTGAGTGACAGGGAGCCCCTTCAGGCAGTGAGTGAGTGCCAGGGAGCCCCTTCAGGCAGTGAGTAAGTGCCAGGGAGCCCCTTTAGGCAGTGAGTGAGTGCCAGGGAGCCCCTTTAGGAAGTGAGTGAGTGACAGGGAGGCCCTTCAGGCAGTGAGTGAGTGCCAGGGAGCCCCTTCAGGCAGTGAGTGAGTGCCAGGGAGCCCCTTCAGGCAGTGAGTGAGTGCCATGGAGCCCCTCCAGGCAGTGAGTGAGTGACAGGGAGGCTCTTTAGGGAGTGAGTGAGTGAGTGAGTGAGTGACAGGGAGCCCCTTTAGGCAGTGAGTGAGTGCCAGGGAGCCCCTTCAGGCAGTGAGTGAGTGACAGGGAGGCCCTTCAGGCAGTGAGTGAGTGCCAGGGAGCCCCTTCAGGCAGTGAGTGAGTGCCAGGGAGCCCCTTCAGGCAGTGAGTGAGTGCCAGGGAGCCCCTTTAGGAAGTGAGTGAGTGACAGGAAGGCCCTTTAGGTAGTGAGTGAGTGCCAGGGAGCCCCTTTAGGGAGTGAGTGACAGGGAGGCCCTTTAGGGAGTGAGTGAGTGACAGGGAGGTCCTTTAGGGAGTGAGTGAGTGACAGGAAGGGCCTTTAAGGAGTGAGTGAGTGAGTGAGTGAGTGAGTGAGTGACAGGGAGGCCCTTTAGGGAGTCAGTGAGTGCCAGGGAGCCCCTTTAGGGAGTGAGTGAGTACCAGGGAGCCCCTTTAGGGAGTGAGTGACAGGGAGCCCCTTTAGGGAGTGAGTGAGTGCCAGGGAGCCCCTTTAGGGAGTGAGTGAGTGACAGGGAGGCCCTTTAGGGAGTGAGTGAGTGACAGGAAGGGCCCTTAGGGAGTGAGTGAGTGAGTGAGTGAGTGAGTGAGTGAGTGACAGGGAGGTCCTTTAGGGAGTCAGTGAGTGCCAGGGAGCCCCTTTAGGGAGTGAGTGAGTGAGTACCAGGGAGCCCCTTTAGGGAGTGAGTGACAGGGAGCCCCTTTAGGGAGTGAGTGAGTGCCAGGGAGCCCCTTTAGGGAGTGAGTGAGTGAGTGACAGGGAGCCCCTTTAGGTAGTGAGTGAGTGACAGGGAGCCCCTTTAGGTAGTGAGTGAGTGACAGGGAGCCCCTTTAGGTAGTGAGTGAGTGACAGGGAGCCCCTTTAGGGAGTGAGTGAGTGCCAGGGAGCCCCTTTAGGGAGTGAGTGAGTGCCAGGGAGCCCCTTTAGGGAGTGAGTGAGTGCCAGGGAGGCCCTTTAGGTAGTGAGTGAGTGCCAGGGGGAGCCCCTTTAGGGAGTGAGTGAGTGCCAGGGGGAGCCCCTTTAGGGAGTGAGTGAGTGCCAGGGGGAGCCCCTTTAGGGAGTGAGTGAGTGCCAGGGAGCCCCTTTAGGGAGTGAGTGAGTGCCAGGGGGAGCCCCTTTAGGGAGTGAGTGAGTGCCAGGGGGAGCCCCTTTAGGGAGTGAGGGAGTGAGTGAGTGAGTGAGTGAGTGAGTGCCAGGAAGCCCCTTTAGGGAGTGAGTTAGTGCCAGGGGGAGCCCCTTTAGGGAGTGAGTGAGTGAGTGCCAGGGAGCCCCTTTAGGGAGTGAGTGAGTGCCAGGGGGAGCCCCTTTAGGGAGTGAGTGAGTGCCAGGGAGCCCCTTTAGGGAGTGAGGGCCAGGGGGAGCCCCTTTAGGGAGTGATTGAGTGAGTGCCAGGGAGGCCCTTTAGGTAGTGAGTGAGTGACAGGGAGCCCCTTTAGGGAGTGAGTGAGTGCCAGGGGGAGCCCCTTTAGGGAGTGAGTGAGTGCCAGGGAGGCCCTTTAGGTAGTGAGTGAGTGCCAGGGGGAGCCCCTTTAGGGAGTGAGTGAGTGCCAGGGGGAGCCCCTTTAGGGAGTGAGTGAGTGCCAGGGAGCCCCTTTAGGGAGTGAGTGAGTGCCAGGGGGAGCCCCTTCAGGGAGTGAGTGAGTGAGTGCCAGGGAGCCCCTTTAGGGAGTGAGTGAGTGCCGGGGGAGCCCCTTTAGGGAGTGAGTGAGTGAGTGAGTGAGTGAGTGAGTGAGTGAGTGAGTGCCAGGGAGCCCCTTTAGGGAGTGAGTGAGTGCCAGGGGGAGCCCCTTTAGGGAGTGAGTGAGTGCCAGGGAGCCCCTTTAGGGAGTGAGTGCCAGCAGGAGCCCCTTTAGGGAGTGAGTGAGTGAGTGAGTGCCAGGGAGGCCCTTTAGGTAGTGAGTGAGTGACAGGGAGCCCCTTTAGGAAGTGAGTGAGTGCCAGGGAGCCCCGTTAGGGAGTGAGTGAGTGCCAGGGAGCCCCTTTAGGTAGTGAGTGAGTGACAGGGAGCCCCTTTAGGGAGTTAGTGCCAGGGAGCCCCTTTAGGGAGTGAGTGAGTGCCAGGGAGCCCCTTTAGGGAGTGAGTGAGTGCCGGGGGAGCCCCTTTAGGGAGTGAGTGAGTGCCAGGGAGGCCCTTTAGGGAGTGAGTGAGTGCCAGGGAGCCCCTTTAGGGAGTGAGTGAGTGAGTGCCAGGGGGAGTCCCTTTAGGGAGTGAGTGAGTGCCAGGGAGCCCCTTTAGGGAGTGAGTGCCAGGGGGAGCCCCTTTAGGGAGTGAGTGAGTGAGTGCCAGGGAGGCCCTTTAGGTAGTGAGTGAGTGACAGGGAGCCCCTTTAGGAAGTGAGTGAGTGCCAGGGAGGCCCTTTAGGTAGTGAGTGAGTGACAGGGAGCCCCTTTAGGAAGTGAGTGAGTGCCAGGGAGCCCCTTTAGGGAGTGAGTGAGTGCCAGGGAGCCCCTTTAGGTAGTGAGTGAGTGACAGGGAGCCCCTTTAGGGAGTGAGTGAGTGCCAGGGAGCCCCTTTAGGGAGTGAGTGAGTGAGTGAGTGCCAGGGGGATCTCCTTTAGGGAGTGAGTGAGTGCCAGGGAGCCCCTTTAGGTAGTGAGTGAGTGACAGGGAGCCCCCCCCCCTCCAGCCGCCGCCTCCGCCGCTCCTCCCCCCCCCCCCCCTACCTTGTAGCAGACCTCAGGATCAGCGGCGACCCAACCAGTAAGAGCGGGCGCTGGATGCACCCGCTCGATATGCGGAAGTGATGTCACTTCCGCATATCAGTGCGGGCACTGGGTCCTAGCGCCCGCACGATTGGTCGCCGGCTCGCCGCCTGATCCTGAGGTCTTAGACTGAGTGACGCGGCAGCAGCGGCGGCTAGAGAGAGACGCTGCCAGAGGGGGCCGAGCGGAGATCCGTGGCACCCCAGGATAGATTGGGGGCACGTGCCCCCCCAAAATAGGGCTAGCGACACCCCTGTTTGATGCAAAGCAGCGTTTTAAGGGCCAAAATCACATTGAATGCTAAATTGCAGGCCTAAAGTGCTTTGAAACATCGTGCGTGTGTATACATCAATCAGGGAGTGTAATTAGAGTACTGCTTCACACTGACACACCAAACTCACTGTGTAACGCACCGCAAACAGCTGTTTGTGTTGTGACGGCCGTGCTGGACTGGTGCGCACCATGGCAAGATTGCTCTTCCTCAGTGATATCAGGTAATGTCTGACTGCCTTCTCAACTTTTGATGGTTCTTTCTTTACCATTGTTAAAGCTTACATCTATTTTTGTAAATACTTGTTCTGCTTGCTGTTCAGTATCTGCAATGAGAATCTGTTATGGAGGGCAAGTCTGCCATTGTGAGTGACCACGGGTAATGGCCGGGGAATCCTGGTTCGAGTACGGTCCGGAGTGGGAGCCTAAGAAATGACTACCACCACCAAACATCAAAGGAAGGCAGCAGGCACGCTTTGGGCAAAGGAGCAGGAACGGCTGCCACACATCCAAGGAAGGCAGCAGGCATGGCATGCACGTCCCGAGGTAGTGACCAAAAATAACAATACAGGAGGACTTTCTAGGCCCTGCTGTATATGACACTGATCGACTTTACTACCTGTAACGAGAATCTGTTATGGAGGGCAAGTCTGCCATCAATTCAAGTAAAAGGTATGCACTGACTGCCAGGTATAATGCAATGTGCAGTCAAAGATGAAGTGAAAGGTATGCAGTGACTACAAACAGCTGTTTGTGTAGTGATGGCCGTGCTGGACTGGTGCGCACCATGACAAGAGAGCAGGTGATGGCGGCTTTCCAGCCCATATAGTCGGGCTGAGGTAGCTAAATGACAAAACAGTGCCTGTCCAGCTGATCACATTTGTTCTGTCCACAATGAAGCAACGACCTTATTATCTTTGGTGTGCCACCCCCCGAGACACTCATATAGACGACGGTCATTGCTTCATTGTGATACGCAAGCCCCTTCACCGCAGCAAGGTAATGATCACAAAGGGTAAATGGCACATGTACATGTCTTTTGTTTTGTTGTTGCAGCTGCAGTGCAGCCAGAAAAATTAGGCAGGCATTTACATGCACCAGAAAAATTATTATAACAGCCGCTGCTAGCAGCGGCCTTAAAAATTCAGGAATCTGCCTGGAGTCCTGGACCCTGTTGGTGGTGGCAGAGAAGGCAGTCAAGTGGCCTGCGGGCAGAGGTGCTGTGTGGGGATTGACTTAGTCTTGGGGCAGGCAGCCAGTCACACGGCGTGCAGGCAGAGATGCTGTGTGTGGGGACTGACTTAGTCTTCGGGCGGGCAGTAGCCCTCCGGGATCCATGCCTCATTCATTTTGATAAAGGTGAGGTACTGAACACTTTTGTGACTTAGGCAACTTCTCTTCTCAGTGACAATGCCTCCAGTTGCGCTGAAGGTCCTTTCTGACAGGAAGCTTGAGGCTGGGCAAGACAGAAGTTGGATGGCAAATTGGGACAGCTCTGGCCACAGGTCACGCCTGCGGACCCAGTAGTCCGCAGGGTTCATCGCTGCTCACAGTGTCTACATCCACACTTAAAGTGAATGGGAACCGCATTTTTAAAAAAATGAAGCAAATACTTACCTAAGGAGAGGGGAGGCTCTGGGTCGTATAGAGCCTTCCGTCTCCTCTCTCGGTGCTCTCTATCCAGTGCTGGCTCCCCCCCCCTTCCTGTTTCAATCCCCTGCCGAAAGGGTATTTGGAAGTCTTCGGGAGCCGTGTCCTCCCGAAGACGTGCGACTCCATACTGCACAGGCGTGAGCGTGCAAGAGAGTGTGCTTGCGCAGGCGCAGTACAGGGCCGCCCTTCTTCAGGAGCACTCGGGCTCCCTGAAGACTTCTGAAGCCTCCTTTGGCCAGGTAAAGCAGTATTTGACTAATTTAGTCAAATACTGCTACCGGGCGAGCCAGCACTGGAACAAGGGGACCAGGAGAGGAGCGGGATGGCTTCCCTCTCCTTGGGTAAGTATCTGTCTCATTTTTTTAAATGCGATTCCCATTCACTTTAAGGCCAGGTAGTCAGATACCTGCCGGTCCAGGCGTTGGTGGAGGGTGGATCCGGAAGCGCTAAGGCGAGGCGTTGGACTAAAGAATGTCCACATGTCTGACATCACCATGAGATCGCTGGAGCGTCCTGTCCTTGCCTGCATGGACATGGGAGGAGGATTACTGGCAGTGGTACCTTTATTGCGTTGTGCTGTGACATCACTCTTAAACGCATTGTAAAGCATAGTTGCCAGCTTGTTCTGCATGTGCTGCATCCTTTCTGCCTTCAGGTGACTTGGTAACATGTCCGCCACTTTGTGCCTATACCGAGGGTCTAGTAGCGTTGCCACCCAGTACAGCTCATTCCCCTTGAGTTTTTTTATATGGTGTCCCTCAACAGGCTGGACAGCATGAAAGACGCCATCTGCACAAAGTTGGATCCAGACATACTATCCATCTCCTCTTGCTCTTCCTCAGTGACGTCACGTAAGTCCTCCTCCTCCCCCCAAAAATACCATGGGAATGTCGAGCAGCACAAACACCCTGCGATGCCTGCTGCGGTTGTTCTTCTGCCGCCGCCTCCTCCTCCTCCAGAGAAACACCTTCCTCATCATCCGAGTCTGTCTCCTCTTCCCCACACGACTCTTCCTCCTCCTCCCCCCTCTGTGCTGCCGCAGGTGTTGAGGAAACATCTGGTTCTGATGAAAATTGCTCCCACAACTGTTCCTCCCGTAACTGTTCCTGTTCACGCTCCTCCACAGCTTGATTCACCACTCTACGCACGGCACGCTCCAAGAAGTAAGCGTACGGGATCAAGTCGCTGATGGTGCCTTCACTGCGACTCACCAGGTTTGTCACCTCCTCAAACGTCCACATGAGCCTGCATGCATTTCGCATCAGTGTCAAGTTGTTGGGCCAGAACATCCCCATCTCCCCAGATTGTGTCCTTTTACTGTAATTGTACAGGTACTGGGTGACGGCTTTCTCCTGTTCTAGCAGGCGAGAGAACATGACCAGGGTCTAATTCCAGTGAGTCAGGCTATCACATATCAAGCGTCTCACCGGCAAGTTGTTTCTCCACTGAATGTCCGCAAAGTGTGCCATGGTCGTGTAAGACGGCATAAAATGCCCACACAACTTCCTGGCCTGCTTCAGGACGTCCTCTAAGCCTGGGTACTTTGACACAAATCTTTGAATGACTAGATTAAGCACATGTGCCATGCAGCGTACATGTGTCAGCTTTCCCAAATTCAAAGTGGAAAGGAGATTGCTGCCATTGTCACACACCACATTGCCGATCTCCAGCTGGTGCGGGTTCAGCCACTGATCCACCTGTTTGTTAAGAGCAGTCAGAAGAGCTGCTCCAGTGTGACTCTCTGCTTAGAGGCAAGACATGTCTAAGATGGCGTGACACCGTTGTACCTGGGTGCACAGTGAACAACAGGTAGGTATTTGCAGTGGGTATTACAATGTGCACCTGTTACACACAGACAGATACCGGACAGGCACAGTGACACTGCATGCGCTCACGTAGGTAGGTGGGTGCACAGTGAACAACAGGTAGGTATATGCAGTGGGTATTACGATGTGCACCTGTCACACACAGACAGGTACCGGAAAGGCACAGCGACACTGCATGCACTCACTTAGGTGGGTGGGTGCACTGAAGTGAACAACAGCAGGTAGGTATATGCAGTGGTTATTACAATGTGCACCTGTCACACACACAGGTAGTAGTCACTGAATGCGCTGGGCCTGGCAGTGGCACACACAGTAGGAATTATCAAGGCTGTCTATGCAACATAAGTGTCAGTGGGACACACACAAAAAAAAAATAGATCACAATAACAAGATTAGGTCTCAAAACAGCTGTTGAGTTGTGTTTTTTTAGCAATAAGAATCAGCAAGGAGCAAGCTAACAAGCCTACAAGAGCCTAACTAATCTTTCCCTATGAGAGTCTGCAGCTTTCCCTTCTCTAATTACTGCAGGCACACGAGTGAGTAAAATGGCTGATGCTGCCTGCCTTTTATAAGGGGGGGGGGGGAGTGGCTCCAGGAGGGAGTGTAGCCTGATTGGCTACAATGTGCCTGCTGACTGTGATGTAGAGGGTCAAAGTTGACCCTCATGATGCACTATGGAGGCGAATCGAACTTCCTGTAAAGTTCGCGGATCTCCGTGATCGCGAACCCCGGAAGTTCGCCGGGAACCGTTCGTCGACAAACCGTTTGGGCCATCTCTACTGATAAGCGCATATGCTGTCTGTAATTTGATAGTCAGTACAGAGGGTGAGAAGTTTTGTTATCTGAGTGTGGAGGGTTCACACTGGAAGTGGATAACATATGGTGGTGCTAATATTTTTACAGAGTCACGCTATGTTTGTTTTATTTATGTACATAATGGAGTGTAAATACACAGGAATTTGGAGGTTGGTGGATCTGTGATTGAGAGCGCAGTGTCCGTGGATTTGAACTTTGAATGCACTTTATGTTTGGTGGAAAAAGGACTGTGATCCGATCTAAGATATACATTGTTCAGGTGCTCTCTAAATGGTTTGTTAAGGGATTACAACTATATGTATGTTGGTTGAGTAATTGCATTGGACACTGATTGTAATTGTATTGAACACTATAGAGTGCACATTCACTGTAGAGATTTAATTGTTAATGGTTACTCTACACCCCATGTAATAGCCACTGTGCGACCAAATCAATGAGGCATACTTTCCATTGAAAGTATGCCTTGCTTTTAGGGCTACCGCACCCACCCAAATACAACTCTTGTGGTGCCGTGACGGGACCAACCGCAACATGCTGCATCATGTTCAGTACTTCTGCGACAAGATGTGGCAGTTTTGTGCAACGCAATGCAATGGACATGAATAATTGAAGCTGATTGGTAGGTATTATATTCTGGCTTGATGCAACTTTAAATAGATATTGTATTTTACAGGCAACGACACATGTTTGTTTCGGGCTCTTTATATCGTATGTGTGCCCTTCATCAGGCCGCAATACAAATTTCTAGGAAACAAGCAATAAAAGAAAACATTAAAATCAGAATTTCAAGCAATAAGCTCAAGGGGAGCAAAGACAAGAAGAAGAAGCCCCACCATTGTGGTTTCTGGTATGTGTTACACCTGGTTCAAGACATTATTATGAACCAACATACCAATAAAGAGGGAATTAAGATGTAGACACCTAACCTTAGAGTGATTGCAAGAAAAAACTTTCACCAAACAATCAAAAGGAGACCAGAGAGAGACCATAGTTCTCCGTAAAGGTATAGACCAACAACCAAAACGGGCCTGCATCATAGACTAGTAAATATCAGTCTATGTATCACTGCATATGCCCAAAGATCACTGGAGCCGTAAAAGATTTGAGTGAAAGAGGGAAAGACACCGAAATATTGAAATATCAAATAACCAATGATACAGTTTAGTAAAAATACAGTTTAGTAAAGATACATATCGTTTCAAACACATCATTTTGAATACAATATAGATTACACGAGCACAAACCTGTGTGGCACAGTCAATCAGCACAAAGGCCAGAAAAGTACATAAAATGGCACAGGCATCCAGGCCTACCAGATGCACAAGGGAATCTGTGAAAATACATAAAATATATATATATATGTGTGTATACACTGGATGCAAGGCAAAAGTACCCCAACATATAGTGCCCAAAAAAATTCTAAATGTACAACAGCATGTGCCCAATTGAGCCAGAGCAAAAACACATACCACTCCATCTATGTGTATCATAATGTTCAAAATAAAGAGATCCCCCATATGGTACTATAACTAAGAAATATTTCCTCCGCAGGCTAAATACAAAAAACCAAAACATGAGGAACATACTTACTCTTCCAAGGCGTAACACGGAAAGGACGCTGCTAGAGTGGCTGCTAGAGTGGACGTCCTATCCACAATGGTGTTTGCCGCTGTTTAAATATCCTTACTCGGCGTCCTGCAAAGTCCCATACGCCTGCGCAGGCCATTGGCCAATCAGACAACCCTCTGAGTTCTTGCCGTGCGTGTCAGCGCAACCACGCTGGAACGCACCGTCCCATGTACGGAAGTGACGTGGGTGCAACAGTGCGCCAATGGGGGGAAGTGACTGCACGGAATAGAAGAGAGTAGGCGGTCACAATGATCGCCATACCTCTTTCCTCCACAGTGCGGAAATAGCAATCCGCTTTATTTACCATGGGGATCTGTCAAAGGGAGGAGGAAGTAAACAACGGCCTACGTTGGAGCGCATGGTGCCAATCAAATTGGTATACATACAACACGGGGGCGTATATTATTAACAGGAAAATATGTTAAATAATTCAAATTCCCGAATTGGACATACTATGGGGATTTTTGAAAAAATAAAGGAAAGAGAGGGAAAAAAGGGACAGAAACATAGCGCCACAGTAGGGCGCTCTTGAGCCCATTTATATTATATAATCCTACTCTGCTTTACTTTAATTAATAGGCACTATATGCTGAGGCACAAAAAGAAAATAGTTTACCACATATCAAGCCAAACGATTTGTGCAAGTGTAGTTCCACATTGATAATCCAGATCTCTAAAGAAGAAAGGGAAAAACATAGACATAAATAAGAAGACATATAGTAAAAATAGGAGGAGACAGGTGTTTTCAAAATCACTCACTGGGGTCTATAATCAATATTTAAACCAGCAGGGTACAATGTTTGCAAATACTTTATCCACCAAGCCTCCTTATGGAGCAAAATTGATTCTCTATCACCTCCTCGTCTAGGGGGGGAACTATGTCTAATATACAGAATCTCAGCTGATTTGCTGAGTGGCCCATTTCCACAAAGTGCTGGGGTACTGGGGAGTCAATTTTGGAAAGATCCAAGCCCCGTCTAATAGCTATATTGATTTTGGACTTGTGCTCAATAATTCGCTCCTTTACTGCCCTAGTGGTCTCCCCGATATACATTTTGCCACAAGGGCACTTGATGCCATATACCACAAAGTCAGTATCGCATGTGGCATAATGGGAACATTTTATCGGGAATCCCTTCATAGGGTGATTGATGCTCCTCCCTTTCAAAACTAACTGACAACACGAACAGTGTAAACAAGAAAAAGTTCCTTTCCGTAAGGGAGCTAACTGTCTTTGAGTACTAACTCTAGTGGATCCAACGTCTGCTTTTATTAAATGATCTCGGATGGAACGTGCTTTCTTGTAAGTAGTGGTGCTCAGCAGAGCTCGAATATTCGAGTAGCTCGAATATTCGAGCTCTTTTTCAGCTATTCGAGCTCGGTATTCGAGCTCCGAATAGCTGTAGCTATTCGAATGGGCTATTCGAGAACACTCGAATAGCCCATTCACTATTCGAGCTATTCGAGCAAACCGGCGCTATTCGAGCTCGGTACCGAGCTCGAATAGCGTCATAGCCCAGATTGATGTGCTTAGAGCCAATCAGAGGGCTCCCAGGCCCTCTGACGGCAGCCAATCACAGAGGGGGACCCTGGCCAGCCCCTACCCTATAAATAGCGGCCGCCATGTTCGGGTTTTCCATGCTTGCCTGAGACTTGTACAGAGAGAGATCTGCTCCTTTGTGCTTTGGCTTAGCAAGTGCTCTATTGTGTTCATTTACCTAGCGTTTTTGCTCACCTACACCTGCCATATACACCTGTATTGTTGTTATTTAGATAGACATTGTATTTTAGTTAGTAGCTTGTGTGTTACATTAGAGACAGGCAGCTGCTGCAAGCTTACAGGTTTAGGCCTCAGGGGGGCCTTGCCTCTGTGGGCAGCTGTCCTCTGTTTATTTCTCTCATCATCTATACCAGTATTTCTGCTGTCCTTTACTAATAGTATTGTAGTTATACTGTACTAGGAGTAGGACACTCACTGACTGTCACTGTTTATAGGCTACTAGCTAGCTCCTGCGTGTGTGCACTCACTCACTGTCTGTGTGTACACACACTCTATTTCCTTCTGATTACTGATTGATTATTGTTAGTTGTACTTACTTACTACTTACTCTTACTGTACCCGTAGGGACACTCACTGTCACTGTTCATATAGGCTACTAGCTCCTGCGTGTGCGCACTCACTGTCTGAGTGTACACACACAACACACACTCTATTTCCTTCTGATCGCTGATTGATTATTGTAATTAGTTAGTTCTACTTACTGTTACTACTTAC